>NC_133336.1:77071268-77231268 GCF_042186555.1 Aquarana catesbeiana
GCTTAAATACCTCCAACCTTCTGACACTTGAAGAGTGCGGATCGGGGCAGTGGGTTCTCTGACAGACCTCTTTGGCAGCTTTCCCTTGCCTTTCCCAACCTTTCCCACCCTTTTTTTTCTTCTTTCTTTTCTCTCTTCTTTTTCCTTTTCTACTTTAGACTTCTGTGGTTTCCATATTTGCTATCTGATATGGAGTACTTGGAAGCGTTTGTGATTGTGACTGACGTCTGCTGGCCGGTGGGTTATGTAAATGCTGAGCTATTATGTTTTTCTATGTCCCCTGCGTGGGTTTTCCGAGCGTCCTGATAGGGTGGTTTATCTCTGTGTGACAGACAAGTTTTCATGATTAATTATCAGTACAAGTTGATATTATGATACACTATTTTGTTGGTTATGCCTGCCATTGATATATTGCTACCAGCTATCTGTGCTGTGGGACCTTATCTTTTCTGTATTTTGATACTGTTGTTTGTGAAAGAGTTGTATACTCTTCCTTTCTTCATAAAATCGTAATAAAAATATTGAAATAAAATTATTGCTCTCTCTGTCTTTTGCATTGACACCTCATAGTATTTTCTTCATTTAACTTTTGTTGCTATCACAAGGGGGCTAACAAACCCCAATGTGTTAGCATGGGCAGGTGACAATGGCAATGACAATGGATGCACAAATAGGATCGGTGGTGAGCGGATCCCACCACCTCCTCCGCCTGCTTCGCAGACTCATCCCCTTCATCCCAGAAGAGAACAAAGCGGCAGTTGTGGGAACAATCATCAATTCCCGACTCGACTACGCAAATTCCCTCTACGTAGGTCTACCCCAATATCAGCTTGCGCGCTTGCAACTCATCCAAAATACGGCGGCAAGACTGTTAACAGGAAAAAAGCCCTGGGAATCCATCTCCCCATCCCTAAAAAGCCTACATTGGCTAACTGTGAAGAATCGGATCATATTCAAGACCCTCTGCCTCACCCATAAATGCATACAAGGAAACGCTCCGCAATATCTCCGGGAAAAAATAAAACACTACACACCGAATTGCAGTCTTCGATCAGCTAACCAAAACCTCCTCATCATTCCCAAATACCGCTACAAAGCAAAGGGAGAACGTAGATTTGCAGTCCAAGGACCTCGACTATGGAATGCTCTCCCAACCAACCTCCGCATGAAAGAAAACCACCAGGCCTTCAGGAAAAAACTAAAGACCTTCCTTTTCTAGAAGCTGGCTACAGAGAATACATCTAGCGCCTTGAGGCGATTCAGTTCGCAATTGCAGCGCTTTACAAATCATTCATTCATTCATTCATTCATTCATTCAGGTGACAGCTCCTCCTTATGGTGACATCAGGGGTCTATGAGGTCTATTAGACCCCTAATGTTTCCCTCCTCTTTTTGGTGCGGCAGTCAATTTCATATACGCACTACACACAAATTTTTTTATTTTTTTTAATGCACTTTAAGAGCCGCCAGAATCACTTTTACCTGAAAGCTAATCCCTGGCTTTAATAAGCAGCTGTGAACTTCCTTTAACCCTTTAATCCCAAGATGTTTATAATTGTACCTTGGTAAACAAGGAGATTAAATGATTTTAGGGTGCAATTGGCTTTAAATGGCATCTTAGGAAAGCCTAAAATGATAGACTGGTGAAGCTCACAAGGAGAAAAAATAACTAAGCTGACAATTTATAATGCTAATATATGTAGATGATGCTGAAATTTAATGGTGTCAAGCTACCAACTCAAAGGGTCATACTCATGAGTCTACAGTTGTTTTAGAAATCTATTTCTGTCCTAGCATGCAAGCGGGACCCCGACCCCTTAAAAGTGAATACACCCATTGTATGTTGTGAGGAGATTAGGAGGAGAGACTGGCAGCCGACATCTGGGCACACCCTAGGAGATCTTCATATGCCCTCTATGACCTTTGTGATGTGGGTCAAAGGTTAAGATGAGAGCACTGCTTGCACTGAGGTAGAGCAGGTGGGAAGTGTGGTGTGACAGATGTACAGTACTGGAGTTTTGAATACATATCATTAACCACTTGCTGCCAAGTCACGTACATGTATGTGATTGACTGAAAGTGGTTATACCAGGGTTATGGCTGCAGCTGTCAGCCATAACCCCAATATTGTTTTTTTTGGAATTGGAAAAGTGCTACAAAGTAAAAGCAATCCCAGTGGCTAATTAGCCTCTGGATTGCTTTTACAGATGACAGAAGGGGGTCCCCCTTCCATCACCCTTCGATGCCTCTCCGGGCTCTCCCAGTGGGGAGCCCAGCATCCGATCCAGCGGCTGTGCCGGCTTACAATACAGGTGACTGGATACTGGATCATCGCTGATCACCTCTATGGTCTAGAAGAGTGGAAGCTCACCACAAATATGAGGTATCACTGCAAATGTTATAGCAGTAGAAATAATTCTAGTGCTAGACCTCCTCTGTAACTCTAAACAGGTAACCTGTAAAAATGATTAAAGCGTTGCCTATGGAGCTTTTAAAGTATCATAGTTTGTCTAATAAAAAGGAAATAACTGCGCTAGCGCGGTTTTTTCCTTTTTATTAGTTATTTTAGTGCACATCTCACTGTTTAACTGCTGCTTTTTGGGGGGATATTTTCTATAGGTAGCGCAGTATTTTTTTTTTTTTTGTTTTTGTTTTTTTTTGTTTTTTGGGGGTTTTTTTTATTTTTGTTTTTTGTATCATAGTTTGTCACCATTCCATGAGTGTGCACAATTCTAAAGTGTGACATGTTAGCAGGGCTGCTGTTAGAAATCATGGGGCCCCATACTGCCTTCCTGACAGGGCCCTGCGCCCCCTTCCACACCCCCAGAAAATATGAAATTATATTTTTGCTACAAATACACTAAAATCATTATTATATGACATATTTACTGGCTCCTTCCCCTGCTCTGCATGCTGAAACATCCCCTTGTGTGCTAGGTGGAGAGGAAGGAACCGGCGACACTGCAGGGAAAAGGGGCGCACAGGGGGGCCCGGAAAGCAGGGGATGAGGGAATGCTAGAACTGAGCCACTGCAGCACAGCTGGATGGAGGGAGTGGAGGAGAAGCCGGCAGCGCTGCAGGGGGAGGCAGAAGAGGATTGGTGTCTGTCTGCAGTAAGGCAGTACAGCTGGTCCTTCTGCTCAGCAGGTGCAAGGACCCCCCTTTTGAACTGATGGGGCTTGGGCCCAGTACAGGAAGGCTGGCTGTACTGCTTTATCAGTAGCCCTGCATGTTAGGTATCTATTTTACTTGATGTAACATCATCTTTTATATTTTACCAAAAAATTGTGCTATATAGTGTTTTTTTGCATTAAATTTCATTTTTCCCAAAAAATTGCGTTTGAAAAACTGCTACGCAAATACAGTGCAATGACCACCATTTTATTCTCTAGGGCCTTTATTATATACAGTTGTGCTCATAAGTTTACAGAATTTAAACAGAATATATAACCCTGGCAGAATTTATGATTTCTTGGCCATTTTTCAGAGAATATGAATGGTAACACAAAAACTTTTCTTTAACTCATGGCTAGTGTTTGGCTGAAGCAATTTATTACCAATCAACTATGTTTACTCTTTTTAAATCATAATCACAACAGAAGCTACCCAAATGACCCTGATCAAAAGTTTACATACCCTGGTGATTTTGGCCTGATAACATGCTCGCAAATTGACACAAAGGGGTTTGAATGGCCATTAAAGGTAACCATCCTCACCTGTGATCTGTTTGCTTGTAATTAGTGTGTATTCTGGATTCTAAATCATGGGGAAAGCAAAAGAATTGTCAAAGCATCTGCGGGAAAAGGTAGTTGAACTGTATAAAACAGGAAAGGGATATAAAAAGATATTCAAGGAATTGAGAATGCCAATCAGCAGTGTTCAAACTCTGATCAAAAAGTGGAAAATGAGGGGTTCTGTTGAAACCAAACCACGGTCAGGTAGACCAACTAAAATTTCAGCCATTGTTCAGGATGCAAAGAAAAACCCACAAATAACTTCAGGTGAAATACAGGACTCTCTGAAAACATGTGGTTTGGCTGTTTCAAGATGCACAATAAGGAGGCACTTGAAGAAAGATGGGCTGCATGGTCGAGTCGCCAGAAGAAAGCCATTACTATGCAAATGCCGCAAAGTATCCCGCTTACAATACGCCAAACAGCAGAGAGACAAGCCTCAAACCTTCTGGCACAAAGTCATTTGGAGTGATGAGACCAAAATTGAGCTTTTTGGCCACAACCATAAACACTACATTTGGAGAGAATTCAACAAGGCCTTTGATGAAAGGTACACCATTCCTACTGTGATACATGGCAGTGGATCGCTGATGTTTTGGGGATGTTTGAGCTACAAAGGTACTGGAAATCTTGTCAAAATTGATGGCAAGATGAATGCATGTTATCAAAAAATATTGGGGGAACATTTGCATTCATCAGCCAGGAAGCTGCGCATGGGACATACTTGAATATTCCAACATGACAATGATACAAAACACAAGGTCAAGTCGACCTATCATTGGCTACAGCATAATAAAGTGAAGGTTCTGGAGTGGCCATCTCAGTCTCCTGACCTCAATATCATTGAGCCACTCTGGGGAGATCTCAAACGTGCAGTTCATGCAAGACAGCCCAAGAATTTACAGGAACTGGAGGCTTTTTGCCAAGAGGAATAGGCAGCTTTACCATCTGAGAAGATAAAGAGCCTCATCCACAAATACCACAAAAGACTTCAAGCTGTCATTGATCTTAAGGAGGGCAATACACGGTATTAAGAAATGGGGTATATAAACTTTTGATTAGGGTCATTTGGGTAATTTCTGTTGTGATTATGATTTATGAGTAAACACAGTTGATTGATAATAAATGGTTTCAGCCAAACTCTAACCATGAGTGAAAGAAAAGTTTTTGTGTTATCATTCATATTCTCTGAAAAATAGCCAAGAAATCATAAATTCTGCCAGGGTATGTAAACTTATGAGCACAGCTGTGTATATATATATATATAATGTTTGGGGGTTCTAAGTAACATTCTATCAAAAAAATACTGATTTGTACATGTAAACAATTAGGTCAGAATAGGCCTTGTCAGCTGCTTTTGTTTTTTTTTGGTATAAGGTATTTTTTGGTTGCACAGGGGTATTTCTATAATTGTTTATCTTCCTTAAAGCGGTAGTAAAATCAGTTATGGCAAAACTCGCTGACAAGCAGGGTTTTTATAACTCTCATAAATCTTCCTCCTGCCTTTCAGCGAGTAATGTGATTTAAGCCGCACATGCACAGCTCAGACCACATTTAAGGCCCGCTCTGTGTGCCGCTGCAATGTGACTCCTGTGTGCATGCGTGGGAGTGACGTAGCCCCCGCACAGCCAATCAAGTGGCCAAAGAGAGTGGTGGGAGCGCAGCCTTGGAGGGCTGTGTTTGTAGGTAAGTCTGTCATAATGTACTAATATGCAGTGCATACTAGTACATTATGGCTTAAAGCTGCCAGGGAACCCATTTGTTAAAAAAAGTATATACTGTACTACCACTTTAATGTATGCTGGCAGGAGGCAGACTTTTGGACTCAGGATGTGGCTGTTTTCTAAACAAATTCCACACCCTTTTTATTGATATACCTTGAATGTAATTAGCTGATTAAAAATTAAATTCCAGTTGGCCTTTAGGTAACCATAGCCACCCTCTAAAAGTTTATGATATATATTTTTCTACTAGGACAAAAGAAATCACTGCATTAAAATGGGGATGCTATATTGAAGAGACCTGTATTAAACAGGAAATACACAATATTTTTGGTCACGCCATGACATTGACTTTTATTGCTGCTCATTTGCCTTTTATTGCACTGTTTATGGAAAAAGAAGTGGAAATAGGGAATGCATTCCTGTGATCTGCCAAGGTAAATGGGACAGTAACAAACAGTCTGTCTTTTAGAGCAGTAACCACTAAAGGAAAGAGTCTCCTTCCTCAGCCCTGGGATTTATGCTCCTGGAGCCCCCTAAGAGAGAATATTGGCTCTAGACAACTCTAAGGAATGTTTCGCTCTTGTTATTTCTTTGGCAAGATAACTTAATTGTAACCATGTTATGTAATACAGCTATCGGACAGTACCATAGGTAACATGTTCCTAATGAAAAGCTGTTTTTGCTTCAATATGGTCTGGTAAAAAATATTTCCATGTAATATACTACAGACCATGCACACAGAAGACTTTGTTTCTTTATTAAATTTACATGTCTGGGCAAAATATAAAAAGAAAACTTATTTTGTACGTCTCTAAAAAAAGTAACTGTATCAAGCATGGTTGTAGTCAATATTTGCATATCAGAGCACTCAGGATTTTTGGATACCCAGGCCCTTTGTAGATAAAGCAAGCATGCATGCATGCATTTAAGTCATAAAAACCTGCAGCATTGATCTCAGACATCTTCCAGCACAGTGGAAAGGTTCTAATCAAGAGCAAAATACATTTCCAATGTAGGCATTGATCGAGACATAGAACAAAAATACAAAGCAGACAAAGAAACGATGTAGAATAACTCTCAGTGGGTCCAGTCTAAAAGGCATATACATGTATTTATACCTTATGTTTCTGAAGCAAGCTTTGAGCTGCATCCAAGGACTTGCCAACATTAGTAGAGCTGGCAACAGGCATCTTTTCAGCAATCCATGTCATTTCAAGATCAAAGTAATGATAAAACTCATATTGATTCACTTTAGCTTGCAGAAATTCCCTTCTCTTGGCCAGTGGCTCCTGGAGAGACTCAAACCTGAAAATGTAAATCAACATGCATTTTTTAGAAGGCACACACAAAGTCATTTACCGAAATCTGCAGTATGCCAAAGGATAACAAACCTAAATCGCAGCTCCAGAATCAGCAATTTGGTTTGCAATGCTTAAAGAAAGAATAATCAAAGATTTTCTGGACAGAGTCAAAAAGGGATTAGGACACCTGTGATTTTTTTTATTGCTCTCTCTGCCCCCGTAAGGAAGAGTCACCCTCTCTAATTGTGCCGTTTGCTGTTATCACCAAGAGTGAAAGTGAAGGAAAATCCCAAATGTTGGACTGTCATCAGAGCAGGAATAGATGGGAAATCTTCCAATGGGACCACTAGTTCTGGTGACTCTAACAACCAGGGAGTCCTTCACTTTGAGAGTTTTCCTCTCAATTCTTGTTTCGGCTATGGGAAAAGAAGTGAAGGGAGATCTCAGTCTCCAATAAAAAAACATAGCAAAAAAAAAAACTGATAGAGGTCATAACCCTCTCTTTCTTTATCCATAACGAAGAAATGCAAATAAGACATAGAACAATCAAGTATTTTAAATGCTTACAGCATTTTCCTTTCTATAAATGATTTTGTATTGATGTGCAATGTGCCTCCGAGCTCGCTAGCTTGATTTCTACAGAAGACTCCTTAGCACATCCCCCTCCCTCTTTGCACTTCATAGCCCTCTCTTGTTCTGGGAGAGTCTAATTACAGTATGTGCTTGCCCAGCTACTCTGCCCTCAACCTCCCTACATAATCTTTTATGTAGCAGCTGGGGGAGAAGCAAAGGGGAATATTATAGTTGGTCACTTGAGTGACAGCTTTTAGACTGATGGGGCTGTTGACATCTGGTTGGAAGGCAATGGGGGTTATTTATGAAAGGCAAATCCACTTTGCACTACAAGTGCAAACTACAAGTGTAAAGTGCACTTGACATTGCACTGAAATTGCACTTGGAAGTGCAGTCGCTGTAAATCTAAGGGGTAGATCTGAAATGAGGGGAAGCTCTGCTGATTTTATCATCCAATCATGTGCAAGCTAAAATGCTGTTTTTTAATGTTCCTTGCATGTCCTCCTCGGATCTACAGCGACTGCACTTCCAAGTGCACTTTCAGTGCAATTTCAAGTGCACTTTGCGCTTGTAGTTTGCACTTGTAGTGCAAAGTGGATTTACCTTTAGTAAATAACCCCCAATATGTTTTATTTCATAATACAAGAGGTGTTTGAAATATGAACTATGGCTATACCAAGCCTCCGCATTCTTGGGGGCTGTCTGGAATGTAACAAGTTGCACGTCAAAGCATCATAGCATATCAGAATCTTCATCTGAACAGAAGTCAGGCCTCTATCAAGGAACAAAAGCTTGGCTCCTGATTGACTGATGTGATAACGCTCTGCAAGCAAGCTTTAAAGAGGGCCATGGCTGCCAGGATGATTGATGAAGGTGGGTTACAAAGATCAAAGAATCAATAGGCACTGAAGATTGCCTCAGGGCACATAGACATGATACATGGAAAATGCTGCCCCTAGAGACCAATACAGCAGGACGGACAGAAATATAATATATTAAAAGGACTACCTCTTGGCAATATCTCATTGGACAGTAGGCTAGTGGGGTGTGGTTATAAGTGGGTCTGAATGAATGTGTAAAAAGTGCACACAGAAGGGAAATCGTCCCTTTTCCGCTCTTGGCTCGTGCCTGATGGCTCTCTCTGTTACCATCTTGAGCCCAGCTGATGAGACGAGGACAGCCTTGTGATAAGTATCTTTGATGTCCTTTTGTTATATGCTCTATAGTATTTTCATGTTAGAATTTTCCTATTTTCTTGGGAAATAAATAATAAATCCCATCTAGAATATTGGCTCCCAGCAGCAGTTTCAGGGCTTTTAGATGTCTACATTGGTAATCCTCTATGAAAACCACATGTAAAAAAAAAAAAACATTAGATTTAGATATATAGAGAATGGATAAGTCAATCTAGCATGACTAATTTGTCAACACATGGCTTCCTGGTTAATCCCTGATAGAGTTTACTGAATCCTTTTTGGCCCCTGATGAAGTAGAAGGTCGAAGGAGAAAGGTGAGGCTCAGTTGTCCTCTCTCTGGAGCTCCTGCATCAAGGCAGAAGGTCACTTTAGCCTCTCATGGGATCCCTGAAGGTGGTATCTAAGGTGTATTCAAACAGACAACATTCCTCAAAAGTTAGGCAAGTCAGATGCTCTCTAACAGGGAACGGGTGTTGCAGCACTGTAACCATAGTGCTCTGCATTTGTATTTACATGAGACCCATGTGAGACAGTAGTTTAGATGCATGTAACAAGCCATCACAGCTAAAGCGTAAGGCTTCAGATATCTCTTCCACCTGTTAATTTAAAAAGGGGTCTACCCTTGTGGTGAAGAGATCTCTTTTATTTAATAAATATGGGCGTTTACCATTTTTGACTGTACAGTGTGGTAGAGGGGTATATATTACAAGGCAAGCTAAACAGATTTTTAAATCTTTTGTCAGGTAATACAATTTACATTACATTAGATTTTCAATATTAATTTTTATTTTAAGTGCTGCTGCCCTGTAGTAACAGTTACCTTTGCAGATACTTCATAGTTTCATCCATGATCCCTTTTGAGTTGAAATGGTTGGTGGCCATCTTCTGAGCTCGGGAGACGATTGAGTTCATTTTGTCAGCCAACTCCTTGCTCTCATTTTCCAGCTGACGGTGTTCTTTGAGAAGGTCTCGGCTGCTTCTCAGATCATGGACTGACTCTGGGGTTTGCAGAACCTTCTCTATCTTCTCAATCTTTATTTTGGCATCCTAGGTTGGAACATAAGGAGGTGTTGTATATGTAATTAGCTACATTATTGCAAACCTCTGTTACTTGTTTATAGCAGTGCAATAAATTCCCCATTTATATCGCCAGTGACAGATGCATAGCTCTATTTTCTTTTGTGGCTCAATGAGTGAAATAAAGTGCAATATTTTATAGGATATCCTCATAATAAATATCACTGACTGCCAAGATCAGAGTAAGTAAGCCATGGGTGTCAGGTAAAGTTCACCATCTATAAAGCATCAAGCTGCTGAACTGGATAGCACTTGGATATCGATCTGCGGTCTCCTTGTGCTCGTGTTTAAAAAAAGATTTAGTAGCTGAACCTCAATCCTCACAGTGGAGAAGGGAATATTTGATCCATTTTCCATTGCTGCATATGCCTTTGCAGTATTATATCTCCAAATAAATATTGTTTAACAGAATGTTGCAATGCATAGCAAGCACGTAAGCTCATGCAAGATCTTGGTCATAAAACTGTATAATAAAGCCCAACTCCAGCCAAAACCATGTATTCAATGGTGGAAACAAGCAAGGAGGGTTATAGCCTCTGTAAGTCTTTTATTGTCATTTGTGTCATTATTGGGGAGTTTTTCCCTATGTCCAAACAGAAAATTAGAGGATATTTCTCCACTGGGGAAACAGATAAAGTAAAAAATTGTTTTTGGCACTGTAAACAAGGGTTCACATTTTTGACAAAGTTTTCATTGCTGTCTGTGCCTTCTTGTGGGGATGATAACTGCACTTAGTTTTGCTTGCTTCCATGTAACAAAGCAAACATATTGATCTTGATATAGATCCATAGGTGTGCGCAGCCTATTGCATTAGGGTGTGCGCCTCAAACATGTGTGTGTGTGTGTATATCTATATATTCACAGAAGTGTACGGTATTTTTATCATTATAACTTTTTTACTATTTTATTATTTTTTTTACCATAGTTTATTATAATTTTTTTTTTTTTTACAATTTTTTTAGGAGCCTCATTGGGGGCTTTGGTAAAATAACAGGGGTCTAAACAGACCCCTGATGTCTAACTTTTTAAACAGAGAAAGGGACTGAACACAAAGATTCCCCAGTCCTTTTCTCAACAGCCAAGCAAGCAGTAGGGGGAATCTGCGCAGCACTGCGTAATTAGGGTGTGCCCAGGCACACCTGGCACACCCTGTGTGCACGCCTATGTATAGATCGATTGATTTGGAATTGCTGTGGGCCTAATGTACTATTTGATCCTAAACTTGTTAGAGTGATACCAGGAATAGATTAGAGATGGCGTTTATTAACTCCTAACCATACTGAATCATTGTTCTGCAGAGCAATTGTCACACAAAAATGGTATTCAGGTAAATATACAAGATCATGCAGTGAGCAGACATGCTTGTTGCTGGCTTTAAAACATAGAGGAAACCCAGAACATTCAACTTTGAAAGGGGGGGGGGGTTCACAGATGACCCAGGGCAGCAGAAAGTATAAGTCCAGCCATGGTTAGCATACTATACAATTTCTACCGGCCTTCTTACCAAGCCATAGCCAGTCCCAAGCATTTGCTGAGAATGAGGTTAGGTGCATTACTAGCAACTGAGACTGGCCCTTGTATAAATCGGTTTATAGTCTACAAAATTGGCTGCCTGATGCACCCAACAATACAGAAGGGATCTCAGTTGGCTCATCATTTGCGCTATAGATTGAGGATTACATAATGCAGGGTAGCGTCAGCTTGTGTTAGGTCATTACACATACCTTTCTACCCAAATCTGACCATTGACATAGAAGTGCAGATGGTCATGCAATTACAAACCAATTGTCATCCTGAACCCGTGAGGGTGTTCAATCTCAAGGGGGGCCAATAGTGATTGGGAACAGATTCTAACCTGTGAGATTGATGGCACCCCAATAAAAAGGAAAAAAAAAGCACTTACAGGGTAGTGTAGGCACATCCAGGTGCTTGAGAACACCTCAGATTTTCAGTACAATGCCCTATGAGCTGCCAGTTCTAGGATGCTTTGACATACAAAAAATGAACCCCTTCTGCAGTCAGAAGCTGTTTATGCCACCTTCTGCCTCCTTCTAGCATCAAAAAGAACCTTCACTGCACTGTAAGTGCTATTTTTCAATGTTTCTAGGTATTCTTTAAGTTACTAGTGTACTCTTTAAAGTGTTACTAAATCTAATCTAAATCTAATCTAATCTACCCCCCAGTGCCCACAGCTTATAAATCTTCTTTTTACATTAAAATACTGCCACAATATACCTTTTTGGATGAACCTTATACCACGGTTACACGATAAACTGCACAGTTTCTCCTGAGAGTTCAGGTAGGAGGAGATTTCCACTACAGCATGTATACACGCCCACATGTGTGGTGTCAATATCATGTGACCTGGCTAGCTCTGAGAAAAGTAAATGTTCTCTCCAGCATAAAAGACACAACTGAGCATGTGCAGATCGGCTACCCTGCCTGTGTTAGCTAGCCTTCCCCAGATAGACAGTGCAGGGAGGGGGAGGATCTGTGCATACAGGATAAAACAGCCTTTTTACACAATGCAGAGGATTAACCCCTTAAGTTCCACAGTGAGTATAACAAGCATACTATGCTGCATATACAGACTGATTTTACTGTTGTGGGTTTAGTAACACTTTAAGTTAATAGTGTAGTGCATGTGCCTCATATTGATTCAGCATAAGCAGAAGATTCAATCATCAATAATTAATAACTGACCTGTAGCAGCTCCATTAGCTGCTCCTGCTGCCCAGCCTGCCTCAGCTTGTCCCCTCTCTCAGACATCTTTTTCTTTAGCTCCTCCCATTTCTCGATGACTTCAGACATCTTATTCTGGATGGAATTTTTCGCATAATGATCTTCTTTTATTAGTTTCTTTCCAACCTACCATCAGAAAAAGAACAGTTGATATAATTCTAAGGGTTTGAATATTTACACAAGACAGAAGTGGAATAGGCAGAACCACTTATATGTTGAATTGTGCCACAAAAAGCAAAAATGAGAATACATTAATAACTGGGCACATGCGATTCATTGAATTTGTTTCAAGTTATGATGTAGTTCAGTTTACTAATTCTGCAGCTGGGAATTGGCAGATTGGCTGATTAAGTTATCAACAGCTGCCACAGTCCCAGAGTTACACAAGCATGTCATTCTTCACAATTTTAGGGAACGTATTTCCTTGTGTAAACTAAGACAGCCCATACTTTATTCATTTTTTTAACAAACCAGCGAGTTGAAGGGAAAAAAAATACCCAATATCCTCATCCACACTCTTTAACAGCGGGGAGACTATAGTCAGCGGCACTGATTGATTAAGAAAAATCTGACAGGGCGGTTGTACAGAAGTCGATCGGTATATTTTCATAGATCTTGAGGGCTTAGCATATGTTTACCTCTGCGGTATATTACATAGTTACATAGTAGGTGAGGTTGAAAGAAGACACAAGTCCATCAAGTCCAACCTATGTGTGTGATTATGTGTCAGTATTGCATTGTATATCCCTGTATGTTGTGGTCATTCAGGTGCTTATCTAATAGTTTCTTGAAGCTATCAATGCTTCCCGCTGGGACCACCGCCTGTGGAAGGGAATTCCACATCCTTGCCGCTCTTACAGTAAAGAACCCTCTACGTAGTTTAAGGTTAAACCTCTTCTCTTCTAATTTTAATGAGTGGACTCGAGTCTTGGTAAACTCTCTTCTGCGAAAAAGTTTTATCCCTATTGTGGGGTCACCAGTCCGGTATTTGTAAATTGAAATCATATCCCCTCTCAAGCGTCTCTTCTCCAGAGAGAATAAGTTTAGTGCTCGCAACCTTTCCTCATAACTAAGATCCTCCAGACCCTTTATTAGCTTTGTTGCCCTTCTTTGTACTCGCTCCATTTCCAGTACATCCTTCCTGAGGACTGGTGCCCAGAACTGGACCGCATACTCTAGGTGCGGCCGGACCAGAGTCTTGTAGAGCGGGAGAATTATCGTTTTATCTCTGGAGTTGATCCCCCTTTTAATGCATGCCAATATTCTGTTTGCTTTGTTAGCTGCAGCTTGGCATTGCCTGCCATTGCTGAGCCTATCATCTACTAGGATCCCCAGGTCCTTTTCCATCCTAGATTCCCCCAGAGGTTCTCCCCCCAGTGTATAGATTGCATTCATATTTTTGCCACCCAAATGCATTATTTTACATTTTTCTACATTGAACCTCATTTGCCATGTAGTCGCCCACCCCATTAATTTGTTCAGGTCTTTTTGCAAGATTTCCACGTCCTGCGGAGAAGTTATTGCCCTGTTTAGCTTAGTATCGTCTGCAAATACAGAGATTGAACTGTTTATCCCATCCTCCAGATCGTTTATGAACAAATTAAATAGGATTGGTTCCAGCACAGAACCCTGGGGAACCCCACTACCCACCCCTGACCATTCTGAGTACTCCCCATTTATCACCACCCTCTGAACTCGCCCTTGTAGCCAGTTTTCAATCCATGTACTCACCCTATGGTCCATGCCAACGGACCTTATTTTGTACAGTAAACGTTTATGGGGAACTGTGTCAAATGCTTTTGCAAAATCCAGATACACCACGTCTACGGGCCTTCCTTTATCTAGATGGCAACTCACCTCCTCATAGAAGGTTAATAGATTGGTTTGGCAAGAACGATTCTTCATGAATCCATGCTGATTACTGCTAATGATATCGTTCGTATTACTAAAATCCTGTATATAGTCCCTTATCATCCCCTCCAAGAGTTTACATACTATCGATGTTAGGCTAACTGGTCTGTAATTCCCAGGGATGTATTTTGGGCCCTTTTTAAATATTGGTGCTACATTGGCTTTTCTCCAATCAGCTGGTACCATTCCAGTCAGTAGACTATCTGTAAAAATTAGGAACAACGGTCTGGCAATCACTTGACTGAGTTCCCTAAGTACCCTCGGATGCAAGCCATCTGATCCCGGTGATTTATTAATGTTAAGTTTCTCAAGTCTAATTTTAATTCCGTCCTCTGTTAACCATGGAGGTGCTTCCTGTGTTTTGTCATGAGGATAAACACTGCAGTTTTGGTTACTGAAACCCCCCGATTCACTCGTGAAGACTGAGGAGAAGAATAAATTCAATACCTTTGCCATCTCCCCATCTTTTGTAACCAGATGTCCTTCCTCATTCTTTATGGGGCCAATATGGTCTGTCCTCCCTTTTTTACTGTTTACATACTTAAAGAATTTCTTGGGATTTTTTTTGTTCTCCTCCGCTATGTGTCTTTCATGTTCTATCTTAGCTGTCCTAATTGCACCTTTACATTTCCTGTTGCATTCTTTATAAAGTCTGAATGCTGAGGATGATCCCTCAACCTTGTATTTTTTGAAGGCCTTCTCCTTTGCTTTTATATGCATTTTTACATTGGAGTTAAGCCATCCAGGACTTTTGTTCGCTCTTTTAAATTTATTACCCAATGGGATACATTGGCTAATGCCCTTATTTAATATGCTCTTAAAGCAAACCCATCTCTCCTCTGTATTCTTTGTTCCTAATATTTTATCCCAGTTTATGCCTTTTAGCAAGGTTTGTAGTTTAGGGAAGTTGGCTCTTTTGAAATTCAGTGTCTTTGTATTCCCTTTATGTTTCCTATTTGTGTGATTTATACTGAAACTAATTGACCTGTGATCGCTGTTACCTAAATTGCCCCGCATTTCCACATCCGTGATCAGGTCTGTATTGTTGGTAATCAGTAGATCCAGTAATGTTTTATTTCTAGTTGGAGCATCTACCATCTGACCCATAAAATTGTCCTGCAAGACATTAAGGAACTGGCGAGCCTTAAATGAATGCGCGGTTCCCTCCGCCCAGTCTATGTCTGGATAATTAAAATCCCCCATTATGATAACACTTCCCATCCTTGCTGCTACTCCAATTTGTGATAGGAGATCCGTCTCCACTTCCTCCCTCAGGTTAGGGGGCCTATAGCATACTCCCAGTATTATTTTCCCCTTAGCTTTATCCCTTTGGAGCTCTACCCATAAGGATTCCACCTCCTCTCTAGCTCCCTCAGTGATGTCATCTCTCACATTCACTTGTACATTATTCTTGATATATAGGCATACCCCTCCCCCTTTTTTACCCTCTCTATCCTTGCGGTATAGGGTATACCCTTGAATGTTTGCCAGCCAATCATGAGAGCTGTTGAACCAGGTTTCTGAAATTCCCACAAAATCCAAATCCTCCTCGTACAACAGTATCTCTAGTTCACCCATCTTGTCCGCCATGCTCCTGGGATTGGTGAACATGCCACATAGTTTAGACCGGTCGCATATTGTCTTCGTATTGGGTGTTTCGAGATTGCAACTAGGACTTGCTACTATACTCACCTTGTGTTTTTGTGCTTTGGTTAACCTACCATTAATGCCCCCAATACTACCCTCTGGAATATCTTCCGCGCTGGCTATCTCTGCCTCTGGACCCTCCCCCCCATCGCCTAGTTTAAAAACCCCTCTAACTTTTTGGCCATCTTCCTTCCCAGCAGATCTGCACCCTCCTCATTTAGGTGCAGTCCGTCCCTTCTATAGTACCGGTTACCGACTGAGAAGTCGGCCCAGTCCTCCAGGAATCCAAACCCCTCCTTACTACACCAGCTCTTCAGCCACTTGTTTACTTCCCTAATCTCCCTCTTCCTTTCTGGTGTGGCTCGATGTACCGGTAGTATTCCTGAGAATACTACCTTGGAGGTCCTTTTCCTCAATTTAGCTCCTAAGTCCCTAAAATCGTTCTTTAGGACACTCCATCTGCCTCTGACTTTGTCATTGGTGCCAACGTAATTACTCCAAGTACACTTCCACCCCTCTACCAACACCAGATCTGCAAGTAATATAGACATCAGCACTGGTTTTAATGTCTCTGTCTCATCTTTGCATAGCCATTTATAAACCACAGCCTGTGATATTGCTGCAGCTTTGCATTTTGTAAATTGCCACCCTATCATCTAGTTTTAAAAAAGTAAACAAAAACTAAAGTTGGCTATAGATGGGTAGTGTTTTCATTTAGCCAGATTCCTACGGCCATGCAAACGAGGTGGATGGAAGAATCCCCCTGCCAGGACATTGTATTCTGATAGCGGGATTTGTCGCTGTCAATATACATTGATTAGTAGCTGCAACCACTGATTGCCAAAAGTTTTCCAGCATGTTACTTCGATAGGAGTAGGTCAAATGATTGAATTCTGTTGAGCAGGGACAGCCACGCACTGATCAAAATTTGTCTGGTCCCCGTTAAACCGACTGAATTTCATACTTCCTATGGCTAGATCGTGTCATCAAAATTATTAAAATGTTGCTGCCAAGAGTTTGTTTTTAAGAACTGCATGCAAATAAATCCAATGCACAATGGAGAATAGTATCAAGACAAGGGTCCTTATCAAGATACCTATCTACATTGTGCATCTATTTGTATTAATAAACTTTGGTCTAGCAGTGAGCAGAACAGACCCTACTGTTTGAATTGCTTTATATCTACTCAGACTAAGCCAGGCCTGGGACCTGCAGGAAAACTCTGTAAGCTAACAAATGTGACCTTTTCTTTTGCTTTAAGAACAGTTACTCAAAATTATAATTGTCTTTGGGTATTAATGAAGTTTATTGCTCTATTCAAATCTTTTTTCACTTTTTTCTTAGAAAACTAAGCATGAACAAAGATATGAAAAAGCTTATACTGCTATGATCAGGTAAAGCCTGGGTCACAAAGCTAAAATCTGTAGCATAGACCATAGAAGGCTTGTGCAGTAACATAAAATACTGTATACCAAAAAGTTAATTTTAGCCCAGACCTTCACTAAATCTTCAAATCGCACTTGGTTGGCCTCCATCTCTCGTTCTGCAGCCTCGTGCCATTTCAGTTTGCGAAGAATATTATTTGGGTCCCGATATGACTCATCTAATGCAATCTTGTACTTCTCCTCCATCCACACCAACAGCTCTGTGGCATCTCGATTAAACTCCTATATAAAGAGTAAAAAATTGATTTATAAAGGCAATCTGACTGTCTGCAGGTTTGTTTGCAGTTTCAAAGCTATTATGAAAGCTACAAATCAGTTATATTAGATCCTCATAACATTTCACACTATCATTCAGGATTATCATGATTGGAGCTTTTCCAAAGTTGGCGCAGTAATTTCCAATATGACCAAATTAGGAGTAGGCATAGCCAGAGCTGGACCTTACGTTTCCCAAGTTTTTTTTTTTTCATATTTTAACATGGACTTGTGTGTCACCTAAATTGTGGCCTAACCAGCAGCGGATATCTGCCTTTTGCTCTGCAGATGCTCTGTCCAGCTGCCAGAAGCAAAGTGAAAAACTTACACAGGGCTGGGGACGCTCTCTCTGCTTCCATTCAACAGCATTAGGTGCCTGTGCATCCAATCATCAAGTACCAGCACTGTTACATGCAAAGGAAGGGAGGCATGCTGCCTCATACCTGAAAGTACCAGGTATATTTCATGCCTACAGGCTGTATGGAGCAGAGAGGGGGAAGTCTGCTAGTAGGGCCACAATCAAATTGAACCTGTTGCCTGGTCCTGCACAGGGAAACCACAGGATCAGTTTAAATAACTAGGAGGTATGTATATATATATATATATATATATATATATATATACCCTGTTCCCCTAAAATAAGACCTAGCGTGATTGTTGGTGATGGCTGCAATATAAGCCCTACCCCCAAATAAGCCCTAGTTAAAGTCCTTGTAGGTCTTACTTTCAGGGTAGGGCTTATTTTCGGGGAAACAGGGTAGGGCTTATTTGGGGGGTAGGGGTTATATTGCAGCCATCACCGACAATCACGCTAGGTCTTATTTTAGGGGAAACAGGGTATATATATATATATATATATATATATATATATATATATATATATATACACACACCTTGCATTATCTGCTTGTTCTTGTAACACTATTGTATTGACATTACTTTTTCATAGATAAGAGATAACATCACAGGAATAATATAACACAAAATGTAATTTAACATTGCCTCACCACTTCTATATACCGATGCTCTGCAAAAGTATTTCAAAAGCTGAATTTTGTGTATATTTACATAGCCCAATGGCACATACTTGGCCAAAGGCAGCACATGTGTACTAGCAAAATCTCACTGTTGCACATATAAATAATAGGCTAATAGCCTCAATCTGATATGGTACTAAAAACCAGGAACCAAATAAAAGGTAAAGCTTGCTAAAATGTTGAGCATCCCAGGAGTGCGTAGTTTGAGGATTACATATAAAAAGGACAATCTGCATGCATGTTTTTAGAAATTACTTCCAGCTTATCAATGTTTGCACTATAAAGACCTTTTTTATGTCATTGCTGGTTCAGGTCTCTTATCATGCAGCCACATTCAGGAGACACGCTGGCAATAAGTGTAGGCATGATTTAAATGCTGTCTTTTAGGTCCAGCTTCCGGCATAAACAAATACTTTCATGTTTTCATGTGTAGGCTAACCAGTCTGATTTCTCAGCTAGGCCATCCCTGCAGGTGACCATAGACATGTGAGCATCAGCTGTTCCAGCCAAAACTGACTGGATTTGGCATTGACCATCTTACAGCTATGCCCACCATCCTCTTGGCTCTTAACAGTGGCAGCCCGTAAAGAAGGGGCGCGGCCCCCTAATCTACATGCGGTGCACCGGACGCATGGATTCCAAAGGTGTTTTTTTTTTTTGAAGCACATGATTAGAGCCAGAGGCTCTAATAGGCTTCAAAAAAGGATGGACCCATTCCCCGATTGGTCAAAAGGAGAAGCGATCCTATTGGCCTTGGAGGAGGAGGGAGGAGACGCACGGTCGCGTGATGCCGAGGAGGAGATGCAGGGGAAGCCACTGCCCATTTCCCGGAGGGAAGGGCTGCCCGCGCTATAGATAGGGTAAATGCAGGGCGAAAAGCAAATAAAGGTGGAGGTAGTACGCACAGAAACTTGATTCTATATTAATTTTGTCAGAACAGGTTAGAGAATGGAAACTAAAACCTGGTTTAATTTTAAAATGATTACATATATCTCGTCTACCTCAGTTATGATAAATTAGATCCCATGTGTGTCAAGGAACAAATGTCTACAGAAACTCCTAAAGAAAACCTGCAGTAAGAGAAATAGGGGAGGCTGCAATTGCTGACCAAGAATGTTAGTTACCAGATTGTCTTTATTCCTAATACAGTCTCAGTCAATAACTTGTAATGAGCATACCCACTAGAAACTTAAAGCTACTGATTTGTGAACTTACACCCAGCCAGTGTCTCTGAAAATATTCAAAAGTCACTGAATCACCATAATAGCCAGGCAAATAGTATTTTCAGTAGGAGAGCTCAGCAAAGGTAGATCATATTTCAGTAGCCTAACCACACTAAACAAGAGATATCCAAATATACCTATATAATTTAAAGACCACACAACAGTCACAATCAGGGCTTCAATTCTGCGGGGACATGGTAGTACACAATTCCATTAACTCCAGCCCTTAATTTATGTACTGGCAAGGCGTGCTGGGGTGTACTAGAGGGTCTATTGATCTTTGCTGTTGGGGGATCTATTGTTTCTGTGGGGGGTGTGGGGGGTGTTGCTGGTGGTGGATCTATTGTTGCTGGGGGGAATCTATTGTTGCTAGGGTGGTGCATTGTTGCTGGCTGTTGGGGGAATCTATTGTTCCTGGGGGGTATTGCTGCTGGTGGTGGATTTATTGTTACTGAGGGAGGTCTATTGTTGCTGGGGAATCTACTGTTGGAGGGCGTCTATTGTTTCTAGCTGCTGAACGGGCCATTCATGCTGGCTACAGGCGGATCTGTTGTTGGTTGCAGGTGTCTATTGTTGTTGGTGTGGATCTATTGTTGCTGGTGGGGGGGTCTATAGTTGCTGGGGGGATTTGTTGTATATAGTACACAATATCATGGTTCTATAATCTCTAAAAGGGGTGGTACTGGGAGGTGGCTAAGGGTGGAGACAAGAGATGGTGCTCAGATGTGGTGGAGACAAGGGATGACTTGGGTGAGGAGAGTACCTGCACCTATCCTAGGCTTACTTGGTAAAGCAGTATTATTGTACAAACAGTAGTAAACCATAGCAAATGAGAGTCAATTTCTGATAAGTAAATTATGGTTAGTGATTGGTTACTAAGACATTTTATACATTAGCCTTTGCGTTACTGACTTGTATTGTCAACTGTATTAGGTATTGTCACACACTACTATGTTGTACACACTGGTGTCAAAACAAAGGACCTTCTATAAATTCCTGGTGTGTCTTGAGCTCTCCTTGGAACATGGACCAATAATGAACATTGAGACTATTGGCTTACACAAGTGGAAATGTTTTGACCCAACAGGCACAAACTGCAGTGTCTGGCTATATTTGCACCCTGCAGTTTAGTTAACCTGTGTTGGTCCTCTCTTTCAAATCCTCTATCTATGTATATAATCCAAAAGTAAAATGACAAGCAGGATGGTGCAAGTACCAAACGTCCAGGGTGTATGAGGCCTTAATGTCAGAGTCCAGCTCATGGTTTTAACTGCAAATAAAGGTAAACCACTAGACTTTATGCTGCACACCTGCTTAGATTTCATGGTTGCATTCTGATCTGCCACTATTGTTTAATGGAAAATAACCTTTGCTATAAAATATTAGTATGTGTTTGTACAGAGAATATACAAGTTCTTGTGTAAAATAAATAAAATGGTGTCCAGGAAATGCAATGTGATACTTAACCTGAAGTCCTAATGAATCCAACAGGCGTTTTTGTCTTTCTTCACTTTTATCATCCAAATGATCAAACCTCTTCTGTGTGTCTAATATCCTCTGATTTATCCTACACAGAAAGAAATGTAATGTTTTAAAATTGTCAACAACATCCAAATTGACATTAAAGTGGTTCTAAAGCCTTAAGGTATTTCACCTTAATGCATTCTGTGCAAAAAGGTGAAAAAACTTCTGTGCTGCAAAATCTGCCACAGCCCCAACCCACCCCTAAACTTTTTTTTTTTTAATTCTGTTTATTGAGTTTTTCAAAAAGTGGTACAAAGACAAGCCCACGCAGGGGCCAAGTTAAGGCTGACCGTGGGCATCCGCCACACAATGTGTCCTCACAAAAACAAAACATAAAAACACTAAGATAACCCATGTGATATGCTCACGCTAATATCACAAGGACAATCATACTTATTATTTTGCCCCTCAGCAGAGGAGGCCCCCCATTATACTTACCTGAGCTCGATCCGATCCAGCGATGTGCATGAGAGCTCTCCTCCGCTGCCTCCCCCCGGGCAGAGCCATCGGCTCCCCTGCTGCTGTCAATCAAATGCTGTGCTGAACCAGTGGGAGCAGGGCCGAGTCAATAGATGCAGATAGGGTGGCTTGGGAGTGAGCCTGCACAGATGCCCCTAAGGAAAGCGGTTTTCCATGGGGCACTTGCCAAAAAAGGAGGAGCCTGGAGTGCCGGCGGGGGACGCCAGAAGTAGAGGATTGGGGCTGCTCTGTGCAAAACAGAGTAGGTAAGTGTAGCAATAACTCTCGGTGGAGCTGCTGGTTTAAAGCGGGCTGTTACCGTCAACTTCGTTACCTCAATTTCACCAGAACCAGGTCTAGGGCCCCGTTGAGTTTAATACCAGACAATGTAGGCACGGGACACTTGAGTATCTTTTCCAATGCTTTAATAAACGTAATTGAAAGAAGTAGCAGGAGAGAGGTAGAAGAAGAGTTGCAGGGAAGTTCAAATACCTTTTCTTAGTGTAGTATTAGGAATTGGAATTTTGTAGATGAATGTACTCACTTTTTGGAGCTGAATCTTTGCCCACCTGGATAGGTTTCTCTCACTAACCTAGCAGCCAGTACGCAGCACAAACAAAAGTCTCTGCCACAGACTTGAATGGAATAGAAATCCGTACAATCCTCTGCCACAGGATGTAATGGTTTACGATGAATAGCAAACACAGCACTAGAACCTTTAAGCCTACCCGGCAGTACTATGCGGTAGGATTACTTTAGGATACGTCCTCCAACTGAGTCACCAGGCCCCTCTCCAGACCAGCACTCTGCATGATCCTTACATGACGGGTCCTCCCCTGGGATCTTCTCAGTTGTCCAGCTTCTTCCCGTGGGACAGACAGCCCAGGGCCATTCCCTTGCCACTGTGGTAGGCCCCAGACAGGCTTCTGGGCCCACCCACACGCTGCACCAACGTGGGCCTCCCGGTCGGAGGACCACGAGGTAGTACTCCTAGCACATACCTGTCGGCCAGCAGGGCCAGCAGGCAGAACGAAAACGAACCCTAAAACATGGCGTCTGTCCCATAAATACCCTCTCCCAGAATGCAATTCGGAGGACCACCTCCATCAAGTTATCTTCGGGACAGAGGAGCACTCATACGCTTTAATGTGTTGCCTTTCCAACACCGACCCATGGTGACAATGACACCCACAGGCACAGTGTGAAACTACATGCAACTCAGCCAAGCTGGAACAGAGGCAAATCTGACTATGTATAAACAGATAACCCACTAGATTTACCTATAAGCAGTAGATTGAAAATCTACCAGCGCTACATAAGTATACCATGTTTGTTATTTTAATAAAAACAAAAAAAAAGGAAGCTTTAATGTCGCTTGAAAGTTAAACTCTAGGCAAACAGCTAAACAGACAGATGAAATACCTTTATGAGATCTGTTTTACTTGCCAAAGGATTTGTATTTTTGTTCATCCCACCCTAAGTTTCTCCAGGCCCATCTGGTAGCCCATTCAGTAGGAGAACACAACTAGGTCATTTCCCCACCCCTAGCTTATGACTGAACAAAGAGGGAGCAGGAGCAGATTGATGACGTCATTCTTTTCTTTGTCAGAACATGTGCGTTTGGCAGAGTCTGATTGGCTTAGAGTGCTGCCCCACCCTCTATGTCTGAGCTGTGTTGTACATGAGATTTTAAATTCTGATATTTTCACTAGTTACATTAAAATATAAATGTTTTATATCTGTCTGGAGTTCAGCCTTAACCATATCAAGAACAAAGTCTTACAAATCACTGGCGAAATGATCATTCTTCACCAGGGTTTCTCCATTTGTTCTAAGACTATCCACTCTGTTTTTTAGGACATCCAGGACTTTTTCAAACTGCTTGTGCCTGTTCAGAAGGCTCTGTACTGTATCCAGCTGATCCTAAAAAGTAGCAGCAATAAATCGGTCAAACACATTGTAGATAAAATAGAACATATGTAAATTGTGATTTATGATTATCGATGATTTTCTTCTTTTTTACAAACATATCACATAACAACCACTTATCCTAGACCATTATTATCCTGATAATAAATAATGGGATAATATAGAAGGCAAGAAAATATAACCACAGCATAAACACAGTGAAAGCATCCAAAGAAAGAGAAAACAATGGTGTGCAATGGGCAATCCCATCTTATACAACATTGCTATCAAGCAAAAGAGCCAAACTATTGCTTTACATTACATATGTCATAAACAATTTTGTTACAGAATACAGCATGAATCACACCTGTTATTGTTATCTGCAGATTGAGTTCCAGCCTGATAACTTTGCAACTCCTTGTGACCGCAATCCTCTGTTATGGCACTATGAGGTCTTCTAAAGTTACTAATGGATTGCTGTGATATTTCATATCAATTCCAATTGATTTGAAACCAACTATAAATTGATTATTGCATCCACATACATTGTGTTATTATTTTGCTTTTCCGAGCCCTGATGAAGCTAAAGCCCCTAAAACACTTTGGCTTTGCAAACAACTATGAATGAAATAAACTCGTATTTTGACTTGAATATTACAGCATGGCGCAACATTTCTAAATTACTAAAGTTATAAAAACATATATTTTCTTGCACAGTCAAAACCGCAAATACAGTTTTATAATTCTGCTGTCCTAATTTTCGGAAAGCTGGAAACAGGCAGGTCCCTTTGTAGCTAATATCCTTGATGCTCTGGGGTCTAGCTACTGATTAGGGTGAATAATGACCTTAAAAACCTAAATCCCTGAACGGGTTTGGGATCCTTGGACCTGATATCACCATCTCCCTGGTGAATGAGTCATGGTGACGGGCGGAACAAGCCTTCAGACGGGCTCCAAATCTATTTTCTGTCTTTCTCTTTTCCTTGCTGGTATACTGTACTCTTTGTGTTCCTGATACCTGCATTGGTTGGCCGGTGGGATGTGGAGATTCCGTGAGTAAATAATCGTTATGGACCCCTTACATGGGTTTGTTGTATGCTTCTATGGATGTATTCCTTGCTCAGTCATAATTTTCTGACTTCTAGCGTATGACTTTAATGTTTTTGGTTTAAATTTTTGACTATTGTTTTATATTATATGACCATTAATATGTACCACCTGCGTTGTAGGTCTACTATTTTTTTTACATACTCCAGCATGGTCATTTCTTTGTTATGTTTGTTACAATTTAAAAAACATATTGAAACAGAAAAAAAGAAATCCTCTTAAAATGGTAGCCTTGTGTTATGTAGAAAATTGACAGCAAGCAATTTCTCATATTCTGGCAGCTACCATTATTTAATTCTTATCAGCAGCCAATGACCATCACTTCTTTTATAATAACTAATGGGACATCTTATAAATGCATGGGGAAGTAGTTCAAAATATGGCATCTTACCCCAAGGTCGTCCACCCGTAGGAATGCTTCATGGCTGGAAAGTGTTGCATTAACACTATCAGCTTCTTTCAAAAACTGCTGCAACTCCAGTCCCTGATCAAGTTTGGTTTTCCGCTCCACCCATAGATCACTTAGGGTATTGTACTCCTGAATGAGGTTTACCAAGGAATCCCGTACTTCTGGGCTCCCACTGGACTGAAGTACAGCTTGGCCCATCTGCTGCAGTTCAATAATTCTATGTGACAATAAAAAGAGATGGGTTTGATTAGATCGGGTTAATTTTTATTCCAAAGCAGAAATATCACAAAGACATGCTGCATTCCATGTAAGCATTCTTACTAGGCCGCATTTAAAGTGGGAGAGAATGCATTTTTTTATCCAGAAATAAAATTGCAGTGGATTATGTCAGGGACATAAAGCGGAAATATTACAGAGAGACACGGCACATCATGTCAACCTTTTTAGTTGATCATATTTGAAGATAGAGAGAGGAGGTACTGTATCTTTGATCCAGAAATTTAAAATTACAGTAAATTATGTCAGAGACACAAAATAAAATTATTACAAATACCCTGCATATCATGTAAGCCTTTTAGTAGGCTGAATTTGAAGAGGGAGATATGTGGCATTTTTCATCCAGAAATAAAAATGGCAGTGGATTATGCCAGAAATACAAAAGCAGTAATGTTAGACTCTGCTCATAAGTCTTTTTCGAAGGCCACATTCCAGGAGTGACTGATGAAAGGCATTGAATTAGTTGGAGTAGGATGCATAATAAGTGTATATATGATACAGAATAAAAATGTCCACACTACATAGACAGCTTTTCAATGGTAGTGAGTAGGGATGGGCCAAAAAGACCCCTGTTCGATTCCCACCAGAACTTTCGAACGCCGCGAAAGTTCCAACCTGAATAACGAACCCCATTAAAGTCAATGGGACCCGAACGTCAAAAATCAAAAGTGCCCATTTTGAAGGCTTATATGCAAGTAATTGGGCATACAATGGTTATAGGGGTCCGGGTCCTGCCCTGGGAGACATGTATCATTAAAAATAAAGTTTGTGAAAAATGTAATTTTTAAATGAGAAGTGATTTTTTGATTTTTAAAGTGAAACCATAAAAATGAAAAATTCCTTCCAATATAGTGCCTAGGGGGGTCCCCTTAGTCTACCTGTAAAGTGGCAGATCTGTACCATGTCTAGAATCTGCTGCAGCAATAATTGCATTTATAAAGCCAAAAAATTGACATTTTCCCTGCAAGCTGCAGCACCATAACCCTATAGAGGTAATCTTGATGAAAGCAAGAATTGACCTTGCTGTAAAAAATTGCAATGATATGCACCTGTCAAACAGGTGCAGAAAAATTGGTCTTTGGGTGTCGGTGGCGCCTTCCCACCATAACCCTATAGAGGTAATCTTGATGAAAGCAAGAATTGGCCCTGCTGTAAAAAATTGCAATGATATGCACCTGTCAAACAGGTGCAGAAAAATTGGTCTTTGGGTGTCGGTGGCGCCTTCCCATCGTAACCCTATAGAGGTAATCTATATCACCGCTGCTCCTTCTTTCACCACCATAAGTATTCAAGGCACATTGGCTATAAAAGGGGATCCTATCACTCATAGGGAAAGCTGTTAAGAGATTTTTCTGGAGCGCTTCTAGGAGATGAAACATTTGTTGCTTCCACTGTGATAGCAGCAAGAGCTTTGGCATTTTAACCGTATACCACGAATCCAAAAGGTTGGCCAGAAAGCAATGGTCCTTCTCTTTGGTGGCCTGAATCCTGAGGTCCTTGCATGGGTACAGCAGGATGAATGAGCCCAACCCCCACAAATTTCCAGTGGCAGAAGAACCCAAATCATCAATCTTACTAAGGGCAATAGTGTGCTCAACCATCCCACTTCTTGTGTTTGAAAAGTGTGAAACACACTCCTAAAAACCTACCCATGTCCTTCTACTAAATGTCAGAACCTCCACTCTCCTCCTGCTTGTGCTCCTCCAGTGATTGGTGCTGCCTCACAAGGAAGAAGTCAAGATAAAGCAGGCCCTGAAGTGCTACTCTTTCTTCTGCTACTATGCCTCCAATGCTCAGTCTATTACACCATGCAGTGCATGCTCTAGCAGGAGCACCAAACAGTGGCTGGATAGGACCACCTAAAGTGGGCGCATGTGCTTTTGACCTGCCGCAGGACATCCTGGAAAGCAGGGAACCCAATTAGGAACTGGGGCACCACCAGGTAGAGACCATGAGCCAGGCAAAGCCTGTATGTAAACTTTTTCCTTTTTCTGCCGAAGGGGAAGGAAGCAGTTTGGTGCCATTGTGACACACAACCCTATCTGACACAAGATGGCATAGAGTCAGCCACCTCTCAGCCTGCCACTGAACAGCTGACAGAACAGAATCTCAGCCCTAGTGGGGCTCCTGTCCTCCATACATGCCAGCTGCAAAACAACATGGCAAACCAGTCTGGCATTGCAGAAAGGGAAAGATTCTATTAGCTGGAAGAGGAGCAGCTTTAAAGCCAGAAATTTTGCAAAGCTATTATTGAGACCCTGGACATAGGGGCAACTTGATTCTCCCACAGCTGGGGAAGAGACCCCTGCCTGGTCAGGGATGTACCTGGAGATGGCAGGGTGAGGTTAGTAGACTGAGTGCAGCTGATTCCTATGCTTTTCTCTATTAAGGTCTCTTTCACACTGGGGCGGTGGGTGCATCAGCGGTAAAGTGCCGCTATTTTTAGCAGCGCTTTACCGTCAATTTTGCGGCGCTATTCGGCCGCTAGCGGGGCGCTTCCCCCCCCGCTAGCGGCCGAGAAAGGGTTAAAACCACCGCAAAGCACTGCTGCAGCATTGCTATAGCCGCGCTGCCCCATTGATTTCAATGGGCAGGAGAGGTGAAGGAGCGGTGTATATACCTCTCCTTCACCGCTCCAAAGATGCTGCTAGCAGGACTTTTTTTAGCGTCCTGCCAGCGCACCATTCCAGTGTGAAAGCCCTCGGGGGTTTTGCATTGGAGAGACAGCAACAGCTCTTTCAGGATGCTTTGCAGGCACTATTTTTAGCGTTATAGCGCCTGCAAAGTGCCCCAGTGTGAAAGGGGTCTTAAGTGTGACTCTGTGCTGACCCTCTTCACTGATTTATGTGTCAAAAACCATACTTCTCAAACCCCTTGTCAAACTTCCATCCCAGCACTGTATATAGCACTGTATAGCTCTGCAGCACTATTTACTGTGTACAGTAGCACCAACACAACTATCTCTAAACGAAATCACTGTCAGCTGTCCCTCACTACTCAAACACACACAGACAAAAGGCTTATGGGGGGAAGCTGACTTACATAAGGAGGGGGCAGGCACATTTTTCAAGCCCCATTATTAGCCATACTCTGCCACCTGACCACAGTTCATGCAATGAACTATGGAGGATTAACTTTTGGCACTTGGGCAAACAAATCCTGCGTTCTAGCATTCTGCAAACATTCATCACAAACCTAATCCAGAAGCGCACCTTAGAGTACTATTAAAAAAAAAAAAAAAAAAAAAAAACTCCCAAACTGACAGGTTTTCAATGTATATGGTTTTGTCCTGTGTCTATTATTGTGACATTTTGAAATCCATTTGTTCCACACTGTTGGAATAGTGCATTCTTTGTATAAAAAGAAAAGAAAAGAAAAGAAAAAAAGGAATAATTAAATATACATTCCCCACCTGTCCTTCTGGCCTTGAATTTCTCTGAGAAGGTATTGATGGTCTCGGAGTAGCTGCTCTGCAGATGCTACATCAATGCCCATCTCCTTGCTCTTTAGCTTCTCTTTCATATCCTGAACCCACAGCATCTGTCTGTGACTGTCCTGTAGGAAGATCTTCTTGTCTTTTGCCTTTTGCACTTGATTCCTTTTCTCCTGAGCTTCACCTTTAAGTTTTGCAAGAAGCTTTTCCATTTGTTCAATCTGCTTTCTGATGGCTAAACTCTCCTGTGGGTTTGTATCTCTCATTCTGAAGGTAAAAAGGAATACAAAGCATGAGTACCAAATTAGAACTTTAAAGTGGTAGAATACATTTAATGATGTGGCCGGGTAATCTTCTGTAAAAATATGCCAAATCTCTGCATTTTATCAAACATTAATGCAATCAGAATATAAACAGGCATTACAGTTTAAACCATGTACTGTAGCTTAAAAGATGAATTCCAGGTATGTTTTTTTTTTTACATATATACATTGGTCTAGCGTGGACTAATGTAAGTATGCATATGCCATACCTTACTGATCCCTGGGGAAGTGGAAAATCACTTTAGTAGCCATTTCTACTACAGTTATCCTTGCTGTCTTTCGAACCTTGTGCCAAGCGGCTGCCTTGCTGCATAGTGAACACAGAGGGTCACTTATTTGGCATGGGCACCTTTCAGCGATGTCTTGCCTTTTTTTCAATTAATGCAAATGATTGAATGAGAGGTTCTCTGCACTTTGTCCAATCAGAGAACACTTTGCATTGATTAAGAAAAATGCAAGACGTTCTCTGAATGGCATCTGTGCCAAGAAAACAACTGCTGCATGCAGTATGCAGTAAGGCAAGCAGAAGAAAGTGAGAATCACTGCAGTAGCACTGGCTACTACAGGGATTCTTAGCTCCCACAGGGATCAGCCAGGTATGGCTTAAGCATACTTACATCAGTCTAAGCTGGACTAACTTAACTATGCAAAAATAAACATACCTAGATTCTTGCTTTAAAACAGTACAGAAGTGCTACTACCACCATACTATAGTACAAAGTTTTCTACAAAAAGTTATCCACCAGGGACCCATCTGCATAGTCATCTATAGTCATGGGACTGAACCTGACTGCTGTTGAGACAGCTCCAGAAAAAAAAAGGGGATACAGCAGACCTCACCATAACGTGCTAGCCTGAGGCTACCACGCCTTTGTAATGTATATTGTATGAAACACAAACAAAAAAGGAGAGTCTTGGTTAAGCTGAGTGAATCAAGTAGAAATTGCTATCTTCACCTTTAAACAGTCAAAGCTTTCAAGAGGAGACCAAAAATAGAAAACTTTTGAGATCCCCTTAATATTATGCCACGTACAAGCGATCGGACTTCTCGTCGGAAAAAGATATGACGGCTTTTCCGATGAGATTCCGCTCAAGTTTGCCTTGCATACACACAGTCACGCAAAAGTTCACTGAAATTACGACCGTCAAGAACGCGGTGATGTACAACACTATGACGAGCCGAGAAAATGAAGTTCAATGCTTCCGAGCATGCGTCAAATTGTTTACGAGCATGCGTATGGATTTTGCGCGTCGGAATTGCCACAGACGATCGCATTTTCGGATAGGAACTTTTCCTGACCAAAAAATTGAGAGCATGCTCTCAATCTTTTGCTGGCTGGAATTCCGCCAGCAAAAGACCAATGGAGCATACACACGGTTGCATTTTCCGACGAAAAACTCTCATCTGTCTTTTGCGGGCCGAAATTCAGATCGTGTGTACACGGCATTACAGTGAGCACACCAGAACAACACAGATAACCCAGATGCCGCCCAATACTTCATTTAGTCATGTATAGGAATATTGCACAGGACCCACACTTGCAATCCTTTGGAAAATTTCCAATACCAGGTCCATAATCAGAAAATGTACTTGCAGAGTTTCTGTATTATTGATAAGAATGGCAGCCAACTACCAAAGAATTGTCTCTGAAGAGCCAAATTTACCAGAGTTTTGGCATGGAGGCTGTCAGGACCTGGATTGCCTGCTGGTGGCACTGTAGTTCCCTGGGTGGAGGGTTGTAGTTCCATTGTCCACCAGTGGGTGTCTAAAAGCAGCCAAGAGTTATGAGTAATCAGTCTCCACCTGATGCTGGCTGCTGGGATTATTTAGGTCCTCCCCTTTTGCTGCCTTTTTGACTCGGTGCTCTGCTTTCCTGCTACCAGATCTTGCTTTCATTTATTCTGATCCTTGCCAAGTACCCTGCTGCCTTGTACCTGTTCTCCCTTATTCCTGATCCCAGTTTTGCTTCCCCCTTCCTGTCTACTCCCTGCACCTCCAGTTTTTCCCTGCTTTTTGGTGTTCCCCATTGTTATTCTGTCAATGTGTTTTTGGTTCACTTGTATTTTTATGTTCCCTGTGTGCTGGTGTTTGGATGGATTTTGTTGCACTGTAAATAAATCTCACTTAAAGCATTTATAGTCTGGTCTTAGTTTCTAAGTGTAGCCACGCAGATCTGGTTATCTCTGTTGCAGATTCCTGACAGAGTCTTTCTAAAATACAGCATTTAGGTTTTGGCACCTAACTTCATCTATAATGCCCACTTTTTTTAGCCTTCTTTGATTTTTATTCCACACAGTGGCCACTACTTACGACTCTTCCATGCTCTTTAGATAGGCAATTTTTCTTTCTAGTGCTTCTATGTCTCTCTCATGGGCTTTTAGCTGACGTTCTTCTGAGTCTACATTCCCGAATGGCTCTGAATTCTCCAATTCCTTCAGTTTTTCCTGTAAAAGAGCTTCTATATTCTGACAGTTCTGCATAAAAGTCTTTACATCGGCCAGTCCTATCAGCTCAGCCCCTTTTTCTTCTTTCAGCACTTCAAGACGATTCCAGCTGAATGAGAGATAGAGGATAACAATTTAGGATTGATTCAATCTTTATATATGTACACACATGGTCCTGAAAATGTAATTACCCAAAAAACAACATTTTAATATACTAAAGCTTACAAGTCCTTAGATTTGGTGGCTAAATCTGTTTACTTTTCTTAAGGCTTTTTGGATTTAGTTTCACCTGGTAATCCTGCAAATAACACATTTACTGTCCTAGGGTGGCCATGCACACTATACTATATCTGTGGAGGAAGCCATGGTTGCCAGCCAGGCTGTACTTGACTTGTCCTGTGATCGCCCGTCCCCCATCCATGCTACTGGCCCCCTAATCTACATGCGGGGCACCGGACGTATGGATTCCAATGAGGGTTTTTTTTTTAAGCACGTGATCTGTAACTAATTCATCCCAGCCACTTACACCTCTTTGGGTTTCTGGGGACTGAAAACCATCCCTTGAAGACAGCTGCTGAGTGTTATCCTCTACATCCATGCTGACACAATCCTCCTCCTCTTCTTCCTGTGTGTTTGGCAGGCATGCTATCTGGATAAAGGGGGCCTTGAGAGGTAAGGAAGTCCTCCTCTTCCTCCCACTGTTCTGCCTCAAGTGCCCTGTCTATGATTCCATGAAGCGTGTGCTCCAACAAGAAGACTAGAGGGACAGTGTCACTGATGCATGCATTGTCGCTGCTCCCCATCCTTGTGACCTCCTCAAATGGTAACAGGACAGTGCATGCATGCTTGATCAGTAGTCACTGGCGTGCCAAAAAAAGAAGCCAAGCTCCCCTGACCCTGTCCTGATTCCATACTCGCACAGGTATTCATCGATGGCCCTCTGCTGTGTGTGCAGCCGCTGCAGCATTGCCAGTGTTGAATATCCAAACAAAAGAACTTGCTGCTCCAGGTGAGACAGGAAAACCTAATGATATTACCGGTTGCCAACATTGAGTTCCACCTGGTGGGCATATCACAAAGGAGGATATGGGCAGGTTGCATTCCCTTTGAATGTCAGCCAGCCGAGCACTGGCATTGTATGACCAGTGGAAATGACCACAGACTTTTCTGGCCTGCCTCAGGAGATCCTGTAAGCCTGGGTACCTGCTCAAGAACTGCTGCACTACCACTATCAGGATGTTTGCCAAACATGTAACATGGGTCAAGTGTCCCTGTCAGAGGGTGGAGAGAAGGTTGGTGCCATTGTTGCATACAACCATTCCTGGCTGAAGTTGGCATGGCGTCAACCACCTCTGAGCCTGCCCCTGCAGAGCTGACAGAATCTCTGCCCCAGCATGGCTCCTGTCTTCTAGGCAGACCAACTCAAGCACCGCATGGCATCTTTTAGCCTGAATGCTTGCGTAGCCCCTTGGACACTTACGGAGCACTGCTGGTTCAGAGGACAAATCTGCAGAAGAGGCCATAGAGGAAGAAGAGGAGGGGGTGGAGAAGAGAGCTGTGGCAGAATCACCACTAGCATTTTGGAGGCGTGGTGGCAGAACAAGCTCCAACAACACTGAACCCTGTCCTGTATCCTTCCCAGATGCAAGCAGAGTTACCCAGTGTGACATGAAGGAAAGGTAACGTCCCTGAGCATGCATGCTGGACCATGAGTCAGCGGTAACATGCACCTTAATGCTGACTGCCCTGTCCAACTAGGCCAAAACATTGCCTTCCACATGCAGGTAGGGAGCCGGAATGGCCTTCCGTCAAAAGAAATAGCAGCACATTCCACAAATTCACGAAAGGGTGCAGAGTCTACCAGCTGAAAAGGCAGCAGTTGCAGTGCTAGCAATTTGGCCAAGCTAGCATTTAGATGCTGAGCATGTGGATGGCTAGTACCTGCCCTTAAGCTGACCCCTAGAGGACATCCTGCCTCGTTGGAGTTGTGCCTCCTCCTCCTCCTCTCTTCTCTAAGAGTCCACCAGCTGAAAAGGCAGCAGTTGCAGTGCTAGCAATTTGGCCAAGCTAGCATTTAGATGCTGAGCATGTGGATGGCTAGTACCTGCCCTTAAGCTGCCCCCTAGAGGACATCCTGCCTCATTGGAGTTGTGCCTCCTCCTCCTCCTCTCTTCTCTAAGGCACACAAGTACAGTCAGTGACATCATTATCCCCTCCCTCCTCGTCACTGGAGCAAACTTGGCAGTATGCTGCAGCTGGGGGAACATGACTGCCAGTTTCTTGTCTTTCTTGGGCACCCCCTCTCTCTAGGCTCATGTTACTCCCTTCCTCAACCTGGAAACCAAAATCGGAGCCTTCAAATCGCTGAGCATCCTCCATCAGCATGTACCCAACACTGTGGTCGAATAATTCTGGGGACTCCTCCATGCATGATGGTGGGGCTACGGAAGGAGTGATTGTGGACAAGGAGCCGGTGGAATAGGCCGCTTTGGCAGCTGCGTTGGAAGGAAAATTACTCTAAGCCTGGGTGACAGAGGATGAGGAGGATGAGGACGACTTTGTTATCCACTCCACCAACTCTTCTGCATGTTCTGGCTCAATAACACGGCCAGCAGCAGAAAAAAGGACAAGCGTTCCCCACGGCCACCTGTTGAGGATGCACCATGTCCACGACCAGCACTGTTGACTGTAGACACAGAGGCTGCTTGCCCTCTTTTAGTAGCCTGTGAGCGTCTGCCTCTCCTTGGTGGCTTTCCAGACATGATGTATATTTTGTTTTGCAACACCACACTACACTGTATTAGATACTGTGTACACTGTCTGTATTAGCAACTGTACTACGGCTGCACTGTATTGTGTAATGTGTACACAACCAGAAGTGTAGTAGAAACTGTACACACTGTATTAGATACTGTGCACACCACCTGCACTGTATTAGAAACTGTACAACGGCTGCACTGTATTTTATACTGTGTACACAACCAGAAGTGTAGTAGACACTTTACACACTATATTAGATACTGTGTACACCACCAGAAGTGTAGTAGAAACTGTACACACTGTATTATATACCGTGTACACCGTCTGCACTGTATTAGCAACTGTACTACGGCTGCACTGTATTGTGCATTGTGTACACCACCAGAAGTGTATTAGCAACTGTACACACTGTATTAGATACTGTGTACACCGCCTGCACTGTATTAGAAACTGTACAACGGCTGCACTGTATTTTATACTGTGTACACCACCAGAAGTGTAGTAGACACTGTACATTCTGTATTAGATACTGTGTACACCACCTGAAGTGTATTAGGAACAGTACACCACAGAATGCACTGTAGGTATAGGCTACACTGGATGCAAAGTATATACCTGTATATATATATATACACGAGACTTTATACGAGACTGTATATATAGGTTACACTGGATGCAGAGTATACACATAATATATATATATATATATATATATATATATATATTGAGGATACCCCAGAGATGCTCAATAGGGTTAAGGTCTGGAGACATGTGACCAGTGTCTTGTTACCGTTTGTATATTTGGGTCGGGGACACACTGGATGCCTCTGCTGCTATTGCTGGGTGTCCAGTGTGTGTCCTGTCCCTTTAAGGGGGCTAGGGCGGCCTCCTGGCTCACCTGTCTCACACCTATCCATTCAATGCATGTGCTTCCACTGTGGAGACACTTATGAATTTAGTGTTAGGACTGCAAGTAATACAGGGTGCCTTGACGAGGCCTTGCAGCTTTCACATGCGTTTGCAAATGTGTGCTAACTAAACCCCTGTTTTTAACATACGGTTAGACAGGTAAATTTGGTTGGTCAGCAGACTGGTTGGTGAGTTGAGCTATGGAATTGTCTTTTTCTTGTATGTATATGCCCTTCATGTGCTCCTTACTGTGAAGGCCAGTTATGGGTGTGGGCGGTGACCAGTGTCTTGTTACCGTTTGTATATTTGGGTCGGGGACACACTGGATGCCTCTGCTGCTATTGCTGGGTGTCCAGTGTGTGTCCTGTCCCTTTAAGGGGGCTAGGGCGGCCTCCTGGCTCACCTGTCTCACACCTATCCATTCAATGCATGTGCTTCCACTGTGGAGACACTTATAAATTTAGTGTTAGGACTGCAAGTAATACAGGGTGCCTTGACGAGGCCTTGCAGCTTTCACATGCGTTTGCAAATGTGTGCTAACTAAACCCCTGTTTTTAACATACGGTTAGACAGGTAAATTTGGTTGGTCAGCAGACTGGTTGGTGAGTTGAGCTATGGAATTGTCTTTTTCTTGTATGTATATGCCCTCCATGTGCTCCTTACTGTGAAGGCCAGTTATGGGTGTGGGCGGTGACCAGTGTCTTGTTACCGTTTGTATATTTGGGTCGGGGACACACTGGATGCCTCTGCTGCTATTGCTGGGTGTCCAGTGTGTGTCCTGTCCCTTTAAGGGGGCTAGGGCGGCCTCCTGGCTCACCTGTCTCACACCTATCCATTCAATGCATGTGCTTCCACTGTGGAGACACTTATAAATTTAGTGTTAGGACTGCAAGTAATACAGGGTGCCTTGACGAGGCCTTGCAGCTTTCACATGCGTTTGCAAATGTGTGCTAACTAAACCCCTGTTTTTAACATACGGTTAGACAGGTAAATTTGGTTGGTCAGCAGACTGGTTGGTGAGTTGAGCTATGGAATTGTCTTTTTCTTGTATGTATATGCCCTCCATGTGCTCCTTACTGTGAAGGCCAGTTATGGGTGTGGGCGGTGACCAGTGTCTTGTTACCGTTTGTATATTTGGGTCGGGGACACACTGGATGCCTCTGCTGCTATTGCTGGGTGTCCAGTGTGTGTCCTGTCCCTTTAAGGGGGCTAGGGCGGCCTCCTGGCTCACCTGTCTCACACCTATCCATTCAATGCATGTGCTTCCACTGTGGAGACACTTATAAATTTAGTGTTAGGACTGCAAGTAATACAGGGTGCCTTGACGAGGCCTTGCAGCTTTCACATGCGTTTGCAAATGTGTGCTAACTAAACCCCTGTTTTTAACATACGGTTAGACAGGTAAATTTGGTTGGTCAGCAGACTGGTTGGTGAGTTGAGCTATGGAATTGTCTTTTTCTTGTATGTATATGCCCTCCATGTGCTCCTTACTGTGAAGGCCAGTTATGGGTGTGGGCGGTGACCAGTGTCTTGTTACCGTTTGTATATTTGGGTCGGGGACACACTGGATGCCTCTGCTGCTATTGCTGGGTGTCCAGTGTGTGTCCTGTCCCTTTAAGGGGGCTAGGGCGGCCTCCTGGCTCACCTGTCTCACACCTATCCATTCAATGCATGTGCTTCCACTGTGGAGACACTTATAAATTTAGTGTTAGGACTGCAAGTAATACAGGGTGCCTTGACGAGGCCTTGCAGCTTTCACATGCGTTTGCAAATGTGTGCTAACTAAACCCCTGTTTTTAACATACGGTTAGACAGGTAAATTTGGTTGGTCAGCAGACTGGTTGGTGAGTTGAGCTATGGAATTGTCTTTTTCTTGTATGTATATGCCCTCCATGTGCTCCTTACTGTGAAGGCCAGTTATGGGTGTGGGCGGTGACCAGTGTCTTGTTACCGTTTGTATATTTGGGTCGGGGACACACTGGATGCCTCTGCTGCTATTGCTGGGTGTCCAGTGTGTGTCCTGTCCCTTTAAGGGGGCTAGGGCGGCCTCCTGGCTCACCTGTCTCACACCTATCCATTCAATGCATGTGCTTCCACTTTGGAGACACTTATAAATTTAGTGTTAGGACTGCAAGTAATACAGGGTGCCTTGACGAGGCCTTGCAGCTTTCACATGCGTTTGCAAATGTGTGCTAACTAAACCCCTGTTTTTAACATACGGTTAGACAGGTAAATTTGGTTGGTCAGCAGACTGGTTGGTGAGTTGAGCTATGGAATTGTCTTTTTCTTGTATGTATATGCCCTCCATGTGCTCCTTACTGTGAAGGCCAGTTATGGGTGTGGGCGGTGACCAGTGTCTTGTTACCGTTTGTATATTTGGGTCGGGGACACACTGGATGCCTCTGCTGCTATTGCTGGGTGTCCAGTGTGTGTCCTGTCCCTTTAAGGGGGCTAGGGCGGCCTCCTGGCTCACCTGTCTCACACCTATCCATTCAATGCATGTGCTTCCACTGTGGAGACACTTATAAATTTAGTGTTAGGACTGCAAGTAATACAGGGTGCCTTGACGAGGCCTTGCAGCTTTCACATGCGTTTGCAAATGTGTGCTAACTAAACCCCTGTTTTTAACATACGGTTAGACAGGTAAATTTGGTTGGTCAGCAGACTGGTTGGTGAGTTGAGCTATGGAATTGTCTTTTTCTTGTATGTATATGCCCTCCATGTGCTCCTTACTGTGAAGGCCAGTTATGGGTGTGGGCGGTGACCAGTGTCTTGTTACCATTTGTATATTTGGGTCGGGGACACACTGGATGCCTCTGCTGCTATTGCTGGGTGTCCAGTGTGTGTCCTGTCCCTTTAAGGGGGCTAGGGCGGCCTCCTGGCTCACCTGTCTCACACCTATCCATTCAATGCATGTGCTTCCACTGTGGAGACACTTATAAATTTAGTGTTAGGACTGCAAGTAATACAGGGTGCCTTGACGAGGCCTTGCAGCTTTCACATGCGTTTGCAAATGTGTGCTAACTAAACCCCTGTTTTTAACATACGGTTAGACAGGTAAATTTGGTTGGTCAGCAGACTGGTTGGTGAGTTGAGCTATGGAATTGTCTTTTTCTTGTATGTATATGCCCTCCATGTGCTCCTTACTGTGAAGGCCAGTTATGGGTGTGGGCGGTGACCAGTGTCTTGTTACTGGAGACATGTTGGCCTGTCCATCACCTTTACCTTCAGCTTCTTTAGCAAGGCAGTAATCGTCTTGGAGGTGTGTTTGGGGTTGTTATCATGTTGGAATACTGCCCTGCTGCCTAGTCTTCGAAGGGAGGGGATCATGCTCTGCTTCAGTATGTCACAGTACATGTTGGCATTCATGGTAGACAAGCTGTACGCTCACTACTTTACATTGTAGCACAGTGTAATTTCTTCAGTGTTGTCACATGAGGAGATATAATAAAATATTTACAAAAATGTGAGGGGTGTACTCATTTTTGTGAGATACTGTATACAGTCTTATGTATATATATATATATATATATATATATATATATATATATATATATATATATATATACATAAGACTGTATACAGTATCTCACAAAAATGAGTAAAGTAGGCGGGACTGACGAGCAGATCCACAACAGCTGGTTAACTGTGGAGAGAGATGAGAGCTGGCAATTAGCTGACAGCTGAGCGGCCAGCTCAGAGAAGGAAGGGCTGAGCCAACCCTGACAGTACCCCCCTTCTCAACGACCCCTCCCCCTCGGAGGGCCACCGGGCTTGAGGGAAAACGTCTATGGAAATCATGGAGGAGGGCAGGAGCATGTACGTCCGAGGATGAGAGCATTCCTCCGGACCGTACCCCTTACAATGCACCAGGTACTGTATGTGCCCACAGAACCTACGGGAGTCAACAATGGATTGTACCTCATACTCATCATGGTTCTCAACCTGTATAGGGTGAGGACATGGCACGAGGTGGTAAAGCGGTTGCAGACCAACGGTTTCAATAAGGAGACATAAAACACATTTGAGATGTGCATACTAGGAGGAAGGTCCAACGCGTAAGCCACTGGATTAATCCTGCGAAGGATTCGGAAAGGCCCAATAAACCGAGGTGTGAACGTCAGTGAGGGAACACGAAGTCGAAGGTTGCGAGATCACAGCCAGACCCTGTCCCCAACCAAGTAGGAAGGCGCAGGCAGGCGTCTGCGGTCAGCATGGAGTCTGTACCTATCATCAGCATGACACAAAGCCTCCTGGACTTGTGCCCAAGTGGAACAAAGACCACGGAGATGCTCCTCTAGTGCAGGAATACTCTGCGGAACAAAGGAGTCAGGCAACATGGAAGGTTGGAAACCATAATTCGCCATAAACGGAGACAATCGGGAAGCAGAATTCAAGGCACTGTTGTGAGCAAACTCTGCCCATGGTAATAGGTCTGACCAGTTGTTGTGATGGTCAGAAATATAGCAACGTAGGAATTGCTCCAAGGACTGATTGGCTCGTTCTGTGGCCCCATTAGACTGCGGGTGATATGCAGAGGAGAAAGCAAGCTGAATTCCTAGCTGTGCACAAAAGGCTCGCCAGAACCGGGACACAAACTGACTACCCCTGTCTGAGACAATCACCTTGGGTAGCCCATGTAAGCGAAAGATCTCCCGAGCAAAAATGGAAGCTAGTTCCTGAGAAGTGGGCAACTTCTTAAGTGGAATACAATGACACATCTTTGAGAACCGGTCAACCACCATAAGGATAACTGTGTTGCCTTGGGAGTTGGGCAACTCCACAATTAAATTCATAGCCAGGTGGGCCCAGGGCCTCTCTCCATTGGGTATGGGTTGTAGGAGGCCTACTGGAAGGTGTCGTGGAGTCTTACTCTGAGTACACACGGAACAGGCAGCTATGAAGGCAGTTACATCAGCACGTAGACTAGGCCACCAGCATAGGCGTGCGCAAGGGGTGTGCCAGGTGTGCCTGGGCAAACCCTAATCCTGTGGTTGGCATCCCACCAATGACTGGTAGGTGACAGGTAAACTGCAATCCTTCCTTGCTGACCCTCAGAACCTGGACAGGAGAGGCGGTGGGGTGGAGTTTAGAGGAACCGATCTGTATTTTCCTCCTGCAGCAGCTGAAAGTAGGCTTCTCCTCCTCTCCCTCTCATCAACATTCAGCTGCCGCAAGAGGAAAATACAGGGGATCTGTACCAATATATGCCACCCCCCGCCATCCCTCCTTTCCCTGTTCCTCTTCCTTCTGTTGCCCGGGTCCCCCTGTGTGCTCCCTGGCTCCCCCTTCCTCCCATTGTTTCAGGATGGAGAGCAGCGAAGAGGTCGGTAAATATGTCAAACGCATATATTAGTTGGAGCTTTGGGGTGCACACCCTACTGCAATAGGCTGCGCACACCTATGGCCACCAGAATTGTTGGGAAATGGCCCAAACGAGTTGATTCTTACCAGGGTGGCCAGCTGCCTTAGGAGAATGGTAAGTCTGGAGCACGGCAGTACGAAGACACTCTGGGACAAAGCAGCGGTCACAAGGTTTCTCAGGAGGAGCATCGTTAATAAATTCCTGGAAAACTGCCAGGGCATTACAAAGGCCAAAAGGAATTACGAGATACTCATAATGGCCTGTTCTGGTATTAAACGCAGTTTTCCACTCGTCGCCCTCCTTAATACCTCACGAGACTGTAAGCCCCTCTCAGCTCAAGCTTAATGAAAAATGTTGCTCCCTTGAGGCGGTCAAATAACTCTGTAATCAACGGAATCGGGTAGGCATTTTTAATCGTGAAACGATTGAGACCCCTATAATCAATACAAGGTCTCCTCTTCTTCACAAAGAAGAAACCAGCACCAGCAGGAGACGAGGATTTGCAGGTGAAACCCCGAGAAAGTGCATCTGCAGCATACTCCTCCATGGCTTTATCCTCCAAGACTTACAAAGGGTAAACCTGGCAACGAGAGGGAGTGGCAGGTGGAGTGTCTTGCATTTGCAGTGGAATCGAGTGCTTTGATACAGAGGCAGCATCAATGAACAGGCCTGAGTCGATTAGAGCCTGTATCTCAATAGATGACTCAGCCCAAGAAAGGTTGACCGAAAGCAGGGGTTTATCCTTCTGGATAACTGGGGACGACACAACACCACCTAAGGTCTGTCCATGACAGGACCTCAAGGTTCGGGTGTTCTCAGGACAGGTAGGACAAGACTTCAAAAAGTGACCTGCCTGGCCACAATGAAAGCACAATCTCTCCCTCCTCCTAAAGGCTCTCTCATCTGCAGAGAGATGCGTGAAGCCAAAGTGCATGGGTTCATCTTCACTGACCAACTCGGTACCAGGAGGCATGGGAGGTGAGGGAGGCACGGGTGGGACTGCAAAGCTCGTAGGCAAAAGTACAGGAGGCTTCCGCAAGTGCTGCTTAAAAGAAAGTCTTTTCTCTGAGTCTGGAGTGAATGAGGATGGAAAACGAGATCAAGCTCTTCAGCTCAGTGGGTATATCTAGGGCTGCTGGAGATGGTTACTTGTGATGTGACCAAGGCGAAGGCAGGAATGAAGTGAGCTGGAGATCTTTAAGTAGGCGGTACTGACAAGCATATCCACAACAGCTGGTTAACTGTGGAGAGAGATGGGAGCTGGCAATTAGCTGACAGCTGAGCGGCCAGCTCAGAGAAGGAAGGGCTAAGCCAGCCCTGACACCCCCCCCCCCCCCAGCTGGCTGGCTCTAAGGCTGAGAACCGAGCGATCAAACACCACCAATTGTTCGGTTTTCAGTGCTCAGTGAGCAGAGAGCTGGTGACTGTCAGTCACCCTCTCTCTGCTCTGCCCCCCCCCCGTGCTCACTGAAATACTGTGGAGGGGGTGGGAGTGGCTAGCTCAGGATCTCAGCAGTTCACTGAGAGGCTGAGCCAGGTGCTGGTCCAGAGATCTGGGTGGATCCAAACCATATGGTCATGATCTTTCCCCAGCCTGGGCCGGCTCTTTGACGACAGCCAACAGTGGGCTTCAGCCTGCTGTCTGCTGAAAATGGGTCACAGGAGTGCAGAACAAACTGCACGCCTGTGATCCACAGGAGAAGTACAGCCAAACAAACTTTGGCTGTACTTCTCCTTTAAACTGGGGCTTAGTGAGAGTGGGAAGTTTAAGACTAAGAAGCATAAACCAAGGCAAGAGACAATTAAATAGGGTTTGTAGAAGCTTAAACGTTTTGGTCCAAAATCTGCTCAGCATAGGACAGGTCCACCAGATGTGCATTACATCCCCTACAGTGTTACAACCTTGAAAACACAGATTGGTAAATGAGGGATGACAGTGTGCCAATCTGGAAGGAAACATACCACAGGGTTACAATCTTAAATGTCAATTCGGCCATGGTTATGTTTATAGAGCATTAGATGATCAAAAACTAAACTTGTAGCCATTCTTCCTTATTTTTGGTGCACTGGAGGTTACACTCCCATTTGAAAGCATGTGTGGTAAGTATATTTAATTAAACAGTTAAGCCTGCGATAGGTGATGAAGATCAGTTTGGGGTAAAAATGTATATGGTAGCAGATGTGCTAAAAGCAGATAGTTGGGTGGTGAAGTCCCTCTTAGCAAGCACCGAGGTAAGCCAATACTTGCTTTGCATATAGTATAAAGTAGTACAAAGCTTCCACCTCTACCCACTGAGGGGCTTCTTCAGATGTGAATAAAGATACAGCTGGGATAATTTGTACAACTGTAAAATATTTTGAGAAGTTAGGAAGTTTAAGTCCACCTTGGCATTTTTAAGCCCACCTTGGCATTTATGCATTGTGCATTTGGAGACACTTGGTTGAACTCCGATCTTTCATTTCAGAATTCACATGTGCAAATGCCTAGACTTTAGGTTACATAACAGGCACAGAATCATTATAGCACATTTTCCAGGAGATGTAAGTATTTCGGTCCATGTTTAACTTGTTAGATATCTTTCACAACAACTGTTAAAATAGCTTTAGGTTAACATTTTGATATAGGAATGCTTTAAAAATAAGGTCTAAACAGATATAAAATCCTTCAACCAGTATGCAATACAACTATACAAGTCCTATTAGAATGAAGAAATGATCTCTAAAGTCTTAAGTCACTTGAATGTCCTTATGATGGCATGATATTATATAGAACATAGCTTCAAAATCTGTTTTGTGGATTCTACTTTTGGACTACAAAATACACAAATGATGTACCTATTGCTGATATTTTTTTGTTGGTCCTGAATTTCCTTCTTCTTGTCAGGGGTGCTCTTGGCCAACTTGTCAGCCATGCTGTTGATCTCATCAAGGCGAGCTTTGCCAGCTGCGAGATCAGTTAGAAAGTTCTGCAAAGGAAGAGCATCTTTTTAAACTTTTAAAGATAAACCCTGGTATGAGAATTTCAGGATGAAAATGGGTCACACATGTATACATGATTTTGGCAGATGAATACATAGCTTAGCGCCAGCTTCTTTAGTTTTCAATACTTGAAACATGTTCAACAAATAGATATGTTTAGTCTACTGTGCCAATACAATTTAAGATGTTTAACACAATGTTCTTTTGTAATTGGGAAAAAAGGGGTACATGTATCATGATGATACTAGACTTCTGGATATGACAGAGACAGATATGGCTGTGTCCTTTCAAAAATTAAAATTTTTGGATAAAGTTAGACTTTGAAATCAGCTTTAGTACAATAAATTAAATTCCAGAAATCTCCTACATACCAAAATTTCACATTAGGTTACTTTGGTATGCAGATTTCTGGAATTGTCATTTAATGTACTGCCTATAATTACATATAAGCTAATTTCATAAATAAACCGCACTGCTCTAAACCTTCATAGACAAAATTTAAAGCATAACCATAACAGACATGCTCTAGCAATACAAAATAACATTAAGGTTATCATATAAACAGTGAATAAATCCTAGTAAAAAGTCACAGATAAAAAAGTGCTTGTGCAGTAGACATGTGCGCCTTCAATAAATTTGTTTTGTTTCGTTCCGTTCCGTTTCGTATTAAAATTAATTCGTAATTCGTAATTCGTGTCCGAAATTCAATTTGGATTCGTACGAATTACAAATTTTCGTTAGGTTCGTAAACTTTTTGTAACAATAACGAAAGTTCGTTATGATAAATTTATCATTATGAGGGGCTCCCACCATCCCTGTGCTGTGCTGACTTCCTGGGGTTTTTAACTTTTAGGTTCGTTAACTTTTCGTAACAATAACGAAAGTTCATTATGATAAATTTATGCGAAGTTCGTAAACGAAATTTCATATTTTGTACAAGATTCATATGCATAAAAATTCGTATTTTGGATCCTCACGAATGTACGAATTTTCAGACATTTGTACGAATTTCCGATTCGAGCGAAACTAATCGCACATGTCTATTGTGCAGGTGTAAAGAAAACAGGGGCTCCACTTCTCAATGCTTCCAGTGTTCCCATACAGACAGACACTCATCACAAGTTGTTGACCTACTATGGCTAGTCAGGTCAGTAGCGCTTGTGTTTGGGGATATACCCCTAAGTCTCCAATGGCTTGGCAATGGATTTTGCTTTTCGGTGTTTGCGGCAGTCTTATTCATTTTATTTTATTTAATTCACTTCTGTTGGTTTGATAGCGCAGATTACGTCTCATATAATTAATATGGACAGAGACTAACGCTTCCCTGCTCTATCCAAAATAGAAGCACATTTTGCCTGGAACTGGGTTTTAAAAATAGATTTATCAACTGTACACACATGTATTCTTTTTACATTTTAGACCCCTTTCTCACTGGCCAAGTCTGCCAGCGGATCCGCCTGCTCAGCAGGGGGTCTTTCCCCTGACCCCTGCTGAGCATAGATAGATCGGATAGAAATTTATTTTATTTCCGTGTTCGCTCAACTGAGCGCACACGGATACAGCCCACTGTTCTTTATGGGGCTGTAGGATGGAAACAGACCTCCTGCCCATTTCTATCCGATCCGAACCCCTGGAGGGAAGAGGAACGGATCCCCATTCGTCTTTTTTTAGGTGCGTCAGTCTGAAAAAAGCCTCATGAATTTTTTTTTACTTGTCCACAAGTTCTTTTGTACATAATAATAGTTTTATCAAAATGTTATTTTGACAAACTGTGTAATAGTAAATTAGCAATAAGAATACAATATAGCATTAGAAATTGAATATTTATCTTAATAAAAAAAAAAACAAGGTCAAAACAGAGTACTAGGATATAGGATTTATTAACTGTAACAGAATCAGTCAATATAAAATACCCCAAGGAACACGTTGCTTTGGATTTTGATATCACTATCCTTAAAAAAAAAAATACATACATAATCAATCAATAAAAACAAGCATGAAAATCACTTTTAACCATTTATGAAGATTGCTATGCTGTTCACACACAAGCTGATCTGGCACAATTGAGTCTTTACAGCAGCTGGTCCACTCAAAAGCATATTTGGTCACCCACAGTGAGGCCAAATCTGACAGATTGGGTTGTCTGCCTGGGTGCTTTGTGACAATATGTATTGGAGGACAACAAAAGCAATTGTGATTTTCTGTTCCATTCATATAATATCCCAATGTAAATCTCTTAAGTCTTTAAGATAAGTCTGTCTTATAATACTCATTATCAGAGTGCAATGTTTTGCAATAAAGACCACCAAAGATCAAGAGCAGCTTGATTCTTTACTCCACAAAAGTAGAGAATCAAATGTTTCAATGCACCCATATTCAGATTTATAGGTGTTATTTTTAAATTACCTATTTTCTTTTTGCCACAGAACAATAAACCAGCATAACAAATAAAAAATATTAAGAATGAAAGAACAACAACACTATGTTCATAATTACAGGCCATTTAAAGCTTGCATGCATTTGTACATCATACATACCTCATATTTCTGTTGCATGACCTCTACATTGTCAGGATTTGGCTGAAAAGTCTTAAAAATATTCTCCTTGTCATTCATCCAAGACTGGAACTCCCCACAGGAACTATAAAACTGATACAGCTGGATCATTTCTTCCAAAGCTTTCCTTCTTTTCTACAAAACAAAACGTAGGACCAGTTTATTGGCACTGAATGACTTTGTATGCACCCTTTCATATTATATAATAGTACAGTTACTGCTGAACATAGAATGACAAGTTTGTAAAAGAAGAAACCAGACCTCCTACATAATGTGCAGAAAACTTAGGTATATCAAGAAAAATGTAGGCAATAACTAGCCAGTACATGGGAACTAACTCATCCATTATCCACTCAGATATCATTTGGTCAGGATAGATAATCTAGTGGTCCAATGTGCTGATCGAGGAGTCCTGTATGATCTAGGAGTTGAGCAAAAGGACTAAATATTTGGACTATAAAAGAATAGCCATGTGTGAAACTGTTCAGAAATTCTTAAAATCACCCATGACTCCTTTTCGTTAAGCTGGTCATACGTGGTTCAAAAAAACGGAACAAATTCCCCCATCAACACATTCAAGTGAATAGGGGAATCCTCCACGGTGTGCTATTGTATTCCGACAGAATACACAGATCAGCGCTGCAGCCTATTGCCCGCAGCACCGATTGGGTGGCTTTTATCTGACAGGAAGGTTAAAAAGGACATTGATTGGTAAATCAACTTCTGCTGAACCCCAGTGGCCACAAATGGATTGAAATTAGTTTTGTCCCAGCTGAACCAGCTGAATTTTTATCCATGTATGGCAAGCCTTAGAAACAACTGAAAGATACATTTAAAAAAAAATGTTTTAAGGTATGCTGTGTGGATGGGAAAACGTAACAAACATCCAGTGAGATTTTCTCAAATTTGACTGCAAAATATCCTTTAGGTAGTGTTGAAAATAATATAAAATTGTTAATGAAGAACAGATAAATAAAGGCTTTGTTAAAAGAGATTGCAAGTGAGTGGGGCTTGACTTAAAGGGAAAGCTCCGCATGTTTGCACCCTTCATTGCCACATTGGGCACTTTTTGGGGGGGAGCGGGTACCTGGTTTTGACAGGTACCCACTCCCACTTCCGTCTCAAATCACCGCTGCAAACTGAGCTGGAAACTGAGCCCTCCTTCCCCCGCAGTCTTCTGGGACAAATCACAGGTACGGAAGACAACGGACAATTCACAAGAAACAATGTGACTCATCATGCACAGTAGGCTGCTACCCTTATGCCCTGTACACACGATAGGATTTTTCGATGGAAATGTGTGATAGGACCTTGTTGTCGGAAATTCCGACTGTGTGTAGGCTCCATCACACATTTTCCATAGGAATTTCCAACACACAAAGTTTGAGAGCAGGCTATAAAATTTTCCGACAACAAAATCCGATCGGTTAAATTCCGATCGTGTGTACACAAATCCGACGCACAAAGTGCCACTCATGCTCAGAATAAATTAAAAGACGAAAGCTATTGGCTACTGCCCCATTTATAGTCCCGACGTACGTGTTTTACGTCACCGCATTCAGAACTATTGGATTTTCCGACAACTTTGTGCGACCGTGTGTATGCAAGACAAGTTTGAGCCAACATCCATCAGAAAAAATCCATGGATTTCCGATTGTGTGTACAGGGCATTACTGTTACCCTTACTAGAGATGCTTGCGTCTGCACCTAAAGCCAATTGAAGAATCAGCTTAGGTGAGGACATCACGGGATCCCTAAGCAGGTAAGTGTTCTTATACATAAAAGTCAGCAGATACAGTATTTGTAGCTGCTGGCTTTTATTTTTTTTCTGAAGGAGCCTGGAGCTCCTCTTTAAGAAAGTACAATGCCTTTGCTCAAAATGCCTCAGTGTTATATCCTCCTGGCCTTTATTTAATAAAACAGAGAAGTATTTGATGTAATTTCTTAAATGCAATGTTGCAATGAATGAATAGGTATAGTTGTATCTAAAGGAAATTGAAAAATAGATAGTGAAGGGTACGGCCATTTTTGGCACCTTGGCAAATTGCTGAATGTTGTCATAAGAAGATTCTATTTGCTTCTGTGTTGTTCTTATGTTCTCTGGAGTCATCTGGGGATCTTGTCTGGACTCTTCAGTCTCCCTATGAGTGTATGACCTTTTCTGTGGCCGAATCCTTTCTTGGGTTACCATGGCAATCACAGGTTTCTTTTCTTGCTGCTGTAAAAATTACATAGACGTTATTCTATGTGAAGTAAAAGCATAGGAATTATCCGTAATGCATAACACTCCAACACTTCACGATAAAGCTTTTTTTATGACTAAGTGCATGCATTTTGGTGTGCTGAGGCTCCTTGTCTTAAATAAGCCTATATATTTTAAACTGGTTCTCAATTGGCCTCATTGCACCAAAAGAGGCACTTGCACTATTTATGCCAAATCATTGCACCACAAAGCACAGAGCATGCACATATGTACCTTGTGGTGCGCTACAGTACAGTTGTGTTTAAGATATATGTATACATGTATTTATTGTGAATTTACCCCATTTCAGAGGTGTAAGTGGGCCTTTATGGTTATGCCAAAAAAATGCGTAAATATAGCCATATCCAAAATGACAATAACTATAGAATATGGTATTTAAATATTAATCCCATATTTACCCTATGCCAATTTTTACGTTGTTTTTTTTTTATTATTATGCTTCTGATACAAAAATACATTTATTTTTAACAACCCTAAAGCTGAGTATACTAGTAGAATAAAAAAAAATGTACAAAAATTCGTAGGAAAATATTTGCAAACGTTTTCAGAATATTTGAATGTCGTTTGAAAGTGGTTTAAGATTTTGATTGCTTTTAATATTCGAGTTTGGAATGAATGAACTCCAGCAAACAAAAAGCACATACACTCATGCAAAAAAAAAAATCTATCCTGAACATACAAACATAAATTTGACTCTACTAGTGATTAGAAAAAGAATGAACAATCTTACATTGAGAAATGTCAAACAAAATTCTACTAGTGAATACTCAGGTTTAGCTATGGCCATATATGCCCACACATTTATTAAATAAAAATAATTTTCATATATGTTATTTTCCACATTGTTCTAACCAACTAAAACTGTGATATAATACACAGGATTGAACCAAATGGAGACCGTGTCAAACACTCTGGGCAACAAAGCTTGTTTTAGTCAACAAAACTGCTGATAGGTCTTGAACTGAGGGGGAATGGTGCTTATTAATTACAGGCAAAATGTAGAAAACTTTTTGAGTGAGCATTATAAAATACAATACACTTTACTGGTGCCACTAACTTTTTAAACATTCAACATTTAAAACATTGTATCACTCTTATTATACAGCACACATACAATCAGTGGTGCCTTGCTTGCTACTGTCTCAGCCTGGTCTCCAAGCCGTCGTACTTCCATTCCATAGGCTGCAATTTCCTTCTCAAGACGTAGGTGTCTCTGTAGTATTGCCTCAGCACTGGACTCATCTTTGCCATAGTCCTCATTGCTCAGGAGAGCAAAGTGTTCTCTTAGCCACGAATCTGCTTCATTAGCATCAGCAAAATACTGGATGATAACAGAGAGGTATATATAAATTAGTACATATGTTGTGTTATGTTTTCAATCACTGTGCTTATATTAAAACAGAACTTCACCTAAAATGGTCTCTACTACTTTTTGATTTTTTCTTTTCTTGAAGTGGGTACCTATTTCTGACAGTTACCCACTCCACTTCTGCCCAGATCACCTAGGCGATCCGAATGGAAGTTTGCCCCCAACCTTCTGGGACACCACACAGGACCCAGGAAGCTGCACTATTGCACATGCGCAGTAGGAAGCAGGCTGTTAAGGCAAATGATGATTCTTATGCAACTAATGGTCATTCTCCTGAAGCTACTAATTATTCCCGTTCAGCTAATGCTTGTGCACTTGTACCAGATGAGATCAGGCTAATGTCCAGTGTGCACTGATACTTAGGCGCATTTCTGTGCTGCCTGCCGAATGCTAACTGCTGGATGTTCTTCAGTTTCCCCTGATTCGTATTCCTGTGTTCCTACTTGTGCCGACTGATCTTCTGTTTCTGACTAGGCTTGTTCCTGACCTTGCTATGTGGATTCTGGATTCTGACCTCGGCTTGCCTCTGACTATTCTTTGCCCGATCTCCTGGTGCTGACCTTGGCTTGCCTCTGACTATTCTCTGCCCCATCTCATGGTGCTGACCTTGGCTTGCTACTGGACATTGCTCTGCCTGCTTCCCTGGTACTGACCCCGGCCTGCCTCCTGACTACGCTGCTCTCTCACATTGTATGACCCTGGCTCACCTTGGCTATGTCCCTGACCGTGGCAGTCACCTCCTATCAAGCTACCAGCACCCATGCTTCTTTGAGACTTGTACCTCTGTCACCACATTCAGGGGTGATCGGACCAGAGCCGCAAGGAAAGCCCTCTCATCAACTTGGCCTCCAACCAAGGTATGTGACACCCGTTATGTTGTTTATGATTCCCGCCCTGCATGGCGAGGTGTGTTTTTATTTTATGTGTGCAAAAACACAAAGCGCTGTGATGGTTATTTAAGGAAAAAACAAAAAATGAAAGATCAAATAAAATTGTGAGGCTGCTATCAATAAAGAGTGTTCAAAATCTCTAAAAATATATAAATATAAAAGGTTGAAGCGCTTCACTGTGTGATCAATGGAAGTGAAATAAATATGTGTATAGCCCACACAAAAATACCCAGCTAATGTGCAATAAAAAATGCAGCCAAAATAAGTAGCCACACGTGTTAGAACTAATAGAGAACTAAGTCAAAATAAAAATAAATAATAGCTATCAAACCATAAATAAATATTAAATATTAATTAATACCAAATGATTATAAATAGACACACTGATGGTATAATATAAATATCTATAAAGACAGAACAGCCGATTCAAATGAAGGATAAAATGTAGTCCCAATGTTAAAAGTTCTTAAATTGCTTAATTGGAGTACTTGCTTGTTAGTCCTGACCGATAGTGTCATTCAGCTCAAACCTCATAAGATGTGGTTTTCAGCGCCAGGCATCATATGTAAAGCAAGTAAAGAAAAAACTTTCATTGCGCAATGCTCTGAAAACATGGTACACCAGCAAACATGCTATGAGATCCACTCACGTGCGCCCCTTTTTGGGAAAGACATATGCAGATGTGATTAGCAGTCAGCCGCCAAGGACGAGAGTAGGATCGCTGCAGTTCACAGCCACACTGACAGACTGCACAGTGCATCCTAGGCTCCTCCCACGCTCTCGTCCTTCATTTGAATCGGCTGTTCTGTCTTTATAGATATTTATATTATACCATCAGTGTGTCTATTTATAATCATTTGGTATTAATTAATATTTAATATTTATGTATGGTTTGATAGCTATTCATCCGGTTTGATACTCCACTATTTATTATTATTATATTTTTTATTCATTTTGACTTAGTTCTCTATTAGTTCTAACACGTGTGGCTACTTATTTTAGCTGCATTTTTTTATTGCACATTAGCTGGGTATTTTTGTGTGGGCTATACACATATTTATTTCACTTCCATTGATCACGCAGTGAAGCGCTTCAACCTTTTATATTTATGTGTTTTTATTTTATTTCTCTCTTTGTACTATACAAAAACTAATATAAAGAAATTTGCAAAAAAAGGTATGTGACACCCAGGAAGTCACACCCACCCCAGAATCTGCTGAAGGAGAGATACGGTATATGTACATTTATTTACAAAGTAAATGACAGCATTTGTCATGCACAATAAAAAAAAAGGACATATGCAGTAGATTACAGTAATACATGCACATTTTTCTTTATTTTATTCCTCTAAAGTCCCTCAAGTACAGGAAAATACATGTTGATCTGCCAGAAATGCATTTGGCTCTGAATGTCTTATTGTGGGCTGACAACACAGCATTTTGTGGACTTAGTGGTGTCAGCCTTGCCCATTATCATTTGCTGAACTACTCAAGCACTCCCACTGCCTTCTAGTTCCAGGTCATAGGCACCACTGACTTGTAGCCCAAAATAAGAAACAAGGGGCTAAATAGTATCTTTGAGGTAAAAACATGCAAAGAGCACAGGACACAGGGCAGCTCTTTACATGAACAACAGGTATTTTTTAAAAGCATATATTACTATACTATATTTAACAGACCAAACATGAGAATGAAGGGAAAAAGGGGGGGAAACTGTTTCTAAACCCCCCCCTTCCCTCATGGGACTGTGGCAGCTTCCCCTCAAGTGGGGAGGGTGGGAAGGTCTCCTATAGGTTGCCTGACCTTTGAGAGTTCAGGTGACCTCTTGTCTCTGGGCAAAATCTGCAGTGTTTCAGGAAGAAAGGGCTATAAAAAGAGGGTTCCAAGCCATCTGAGAAAAGCCGCCTCAGTAAGCATAAGCTGTGGTGTTCCCTCCCTCCGTGGCCATGTGGTAGTGTCACCTTAAGTTAAGGGGGACAGTTTTATAAAAGCCTGAGCTATAATGGCTGGCTTTTTTGGAAATCATATGTTTAAGTAAAGTGGTTTATTGGAATCTCATGGGTATATTATGCTGTTTGAATGTCCTGGCTTGAGCCGTGGTGGCTAAGCTGGATTGTGAGATAATTAAACATTCGATTAAATGATTGAAAGTTTTATTTGTTATTTAACCACTTGCTTACTGGGCACTTAAACCCCCCTCCTGCCCAGACCAATTTTTAGCTTTCAGCGCTGTCGCACTTTGAATGACAATTGCGCGGTCATACAACACTGTACCCAAATGAAATTTTTATCATTTTTTTCTCACAAATAGAGCTTTCTTTTGGTGGTATTTAATCACAGCTGGGGGTTTTTATTTTTTGCTAAACAAACAAAAAAAAAAATCATGTTTAATAGTTTGTTATAAAATTTTGCAAACAGGTAATTTTTCTCCTTCATTGATATGTGCTGATGAGGCGGCACTGGTGGGCACTGATAGGCTGCACTGATGGGCACGGAGAGGCACAGATAAGGCGGCACTGATAGGCACAGATTAGGCGGCACTGATGGGGACAGATAAGGCCGCACTGATGGGGACAGATAAGGCGGTACTGATGGGCACAGATAAGGCGCCACTGATGGGCACTGATGGGCACTGATGGGTGGCACGGATGGGTGGCAAGGATAGGTGGCACGGATGGGCACTGATAGGTACCACTGATGGGGGGCACTGATGGGCGGCACTGATGGGGGGCACTGATGGGTGGCACTGATGGGCAGTGATGGGCGGCACTGATGGGCACTTATGGGCACTGGTAGGTGACACTGATGGGCACTGATAGGTTGCACTGATGTGGGTGCTGATGGGTGGCACTGATGTGGGTGCTGATGGGTGGCACTGATGGGTGGAACTGTGGGCACTGATGGGTGGCACTGTGGGCACTGATGGGTGGCACTGATTGATGGCACTGTGGGCACTGACGGGTGACGCTGGTGGGCACTGGTAGGCGGCACTGCTACCTATTGCTGTGTCAGAAGATCACCGTGATCGGGACTGATGTCCCTCTCACGGCCGCCGGTGATTGGGTTTTTTTTTTCCTCCTCACGCTGTCAGCGCGAGGAGGAAAAATAGCCGATTACCGTCTCTGTTTACGTCACATGATCAGCTGTCATTGGCTGACAGCTGATCATGTGGTAAGGGGTCGAGACCGACCCCTTACTCTGATCTGTGATCAGACGAGTCTCATAGACTCGCTGATCACTGAGCGCACCGCGCGCGCCCTGCAGGGGGCGCGCAGGCCGCTCGTGCACAGGACGACGTCAATAGGTGTCGTCCCGCCAATTTAGATCCGCGCTGTTGCCGTCATTTGGCAATGGCCCGATTCTGAAGCGGTTAAACCAATAATAAAACTATTTTTATCCGGTGGTGTTTTATTATTTATTCTAAGGGTACTGCTGCTTGCTGTCCAGTGTTAACTTCGTCAACTAAAATATTTTCGTCAACTAAATTAATACTATTTTAGTCAACTAAAATACGACTAAAACTAAAATGGCATTTTAGTCAAAAGACTAAAACTAAATTGAATTGATATTACATCGGCTAAATCTGTGTCTGTAGGGCATGTTCAAACCTTAATACCATAAATAATAAATATGTTATTAGATTTTTACTCCAGGAGTATATAACATTTGTCAGTTCTAAAGAAATAATGCATTCAAATTGAACTAAACCCATTAGATTTTTGTTGACTAAAATATACTGGAGATTTTAGTACGACTAAAATACGACTAAAACTAAAACAACTCAGATGATTAAAATATGACTAAAACAAAAATGGCATTTTAGTCAAAAGACTAAAATACAAATAAAACTAAAATAGCATTTTAGTCAAAAGACTATAACTAAAACTAAATCGAAATTTGATGTCAAAATTAACACTGTTGCTGTCCCATATAGGAGAAGTTCATTTTTTCGTTTTTACATACACTTTAACCGATTCCCGACTGGCTCCTGTGTATATACGGCGGCAGAATGGCTTTGCTGCGCTAATTGCCGTATATATACTGCGGCCCCTTTAAGAGCCGTAAGGAGGCGCACATGCGGCCGCTGCATGGCGAGGGACTTGATGTGTGTGGCTGGTGGCCGCGATCCCTGCCGGCCACCCGCGATTGCGGGCACGAGAGCAGGAACGGGGATTTGTGTGTGTAAACACACAAATCCCTGTCCTGTCAGGAGTGGAGAAACAGATCGTGTTGTCCTAGTAAGTAGGAACAACGATCTGTCTTCTCTCCCAGTCAGTTCAATCCCCTCACAGTAATAACACACCTAGGGAACACACACTTAACCCCTTGATCACCCCCTAGTATTAACCCCTTCCCTGCCAGTGACATTTATACAGTAATCAGTGGCTATTTTTAGCTCTGATCACTGTATAAATGTCAATGGTCCCAAATTAGTGTCAAAAGTGTCCGATTTGTTCGCCGCAATATCGCAGTCCCGATAAAAATCGCTGATCGCTGCCATTACTAGTAAAATAATAAATAAATAAATAAAAATGCCTAAAATCTATTCCCTATTTTGTAGACGGTATAACTTTTGTGCAAACCACTCAATATATATTGCGATTTACTAAAAATATGTAGAAGAATACATATTGGTCTATACTGTGCAAAAAATTTGAATTTATTTATTCATATATTTTAATTTGAATATTTATTATAGCAAAAAGTAAAAAATATTGTGTTTTTTTTTTTTTTCAAAATTGTTGCTCTTCTTTTGTTTATAGCGCAAAAAATAAAAACCGCAGAGGTGATCAAATACCACCAAAAGAAAGCTCTATTTGTGGGGAAAAAAAAGGATGTAAATTTTGTTTGAGTACAGCGTCACACAACCGCGCAATTGCCAGTTAAAGCGGCGCAGTGCTGTATCGCAAAAAATGGCCTGTCAGGAAGTGGGTAAATTCTTCTGGGGCTGAAGTGGTTAAGTACTCATTCATCAGTACATTCCGTATATTAAACCTTTTTATTTTTTCATTTCCTGATTTTTAGCATGAAATTGAAGACATGCATTGGAAGTAAAAAGTCCTTGAAAAAAAAATGTTTTCAGCACTAGTTGAGATAAATGTAAAGTAACGTATGTCTGTGTTAATGGTCAACGCTTGAATATTTTTTGGAGTATAACTTACCTGTTTGATCAGAGCTGCCATCTCCAAGCGGATCTTACTTCTTTTTACTTCATCCTGCAGCTCCAGCCACTGCTTCTGGAGATGGTCCATCATTTGCTGAATGGTTTTCTGGTCTGTGTAGCTCAGCTGGCACAGTTCCTTCCCATTCCTTATTACCTTAGCCAGAATGGGTTGATGAGAATATATCTCGGCTTCTAAAGCCTAAAACAAAACATACTGTTAAATTGACCACACAGGAGGAGAAAGGAGAGAAATTTGGATATGTTCTTATTATTGTCTGTGTTTCTGAACTGGTATCACATGGATAAAAAATGAGGAGAAATTTCCCCAGTGGAATCGTAGCCAACAACAAAAACAGAAATTCTATCTAAATGGCTAGAAGTGGGTTTTTAAAAGGGAAAGAAGGGATGGAAAATGAAGAGATGAGTAGCAGGGAAGAGGACCAAGTGCACGGTTTTTCAAATCACGTTTTGTCGTAAATGTACATAAACAGCTGTGACAGCAAGATGGATTATTTCTAAACTGGCCATAAACATCTGGTCTGAGCAGTCCTCATTCCCTGTGCAGTAGGAAACAAAATAAAGAACAAGGCCTTTGTGTAGGGTACCCAACAGCTAGGCAAGCAAATTATCCAAATAAAAAAATCACATTTTGTTTAAAGGCACCTCACTGCTTTGCGAGTTCAAGACTCAAGAGTTCATGGACAAAAGTGTATATGAAAGCAAACCTTTCCTTTTAAAGTTGGTGTGGTGAAAGTTTAGACACTTTTTAAACTTTTTATTACAGTCTATGGGGTTGATGTACTAATGTTTACCACATGCGATAAGGGTATTTTGTCACTCGTTTGCATAAATTAACGCATGTGGTAAATTACCCACTTAAGGACCGAGCCTCTTTTTTTGACACTTGTTGTTAACAAGTTAAAATCATTTTTTTTGCTAGAAAATTACTTAGAACCCCCAAACATTTACATATTTTTTCAGGCACCCTAGAGAATAAAATGGCAGTCACTGCAATACTTTATGTCCCACCATATTTGCGCAGCGGTCTTACAAGCGCAATTTTATGGGGAAAAAAATACATGTTTTTGAGTTAAAAAATAAGACAACAGTGAAGTTAGCCCAATTTTTTTCTATATTGTGAAATATAATGTTATGCCAAGTAAATTGATACCCAACATGTCATGCTTCAAAATTGCGCCCGCTCGTGGAATGGCGACAAACTTTGGCACTTAAAAATCTCCAATGGCGATGTTTAAAAATGTCTACAGGTTACCAGTTTTGAGTTACAGAGGAGGTCTAGAGATCGAATTATTGCTCTTCCGCTAATGATCACAGTGATACCTCAAAAGTGTGGTTTGAACACCATTTTCTTATGCGTGCGCGACTTACGTGTGCGTTCGCTTCTGCGCGCGAGCTCGGTGGGACGGGGCGCTTTAATTTCTTTTTTTTGAAGTAAACGTTTACAAAAGTGCAACAATGGAGTATTACTCCAGCTAGAAGTGACCTCTTGAAGTAGCCACTGTAATACTTTTGGTTATACAGTATACACCATTATAACAGGTTAAACTTGGATAGGAACATGAAAAATAAATAAAAATGTTTTTAAAAAATTATAAAAAAATATAGTCCAGTTTTCTTTAGTTTCAACATTATAAACCTAGGCAGCAGCACAGATTGGGCCAAAAACATAGAAAAGAGCACTTTCAACAACTCTAGTAAGCCATACATTTACAAAAAAACACATTTTTATGATGTATGGCTTGATGGATTTAGTAAAGGAGCTTGGATTACCAAGCATCAGGAGACATAAACTTGAGAAGGTATTTCAAATTGCAATGCCTTCAAATACAGAGTACTGTAAAAAAAATTAGAATAAAAAATTGTTTTTTGCAAAAGAAAAATAACAAACATGTTAAAAAGTAAAATATTCTAAGGAAATTACCTTAAACAACCCTTAACCACTGACACGTGCGATCAATTACGACATGAGAAAATGGGGTAGTTGCCGAACAATTGAAAAAATACCCATGTTTCATGCAGCCAAAGCTAGTGTCATTTGCTATTGACATGCTGACCGTTCATCCTGCACTCACAATTGAGAACTGTTAACAAAGAGTTGGCCAACAATTTCTAAAACAGCATACTGACTTTAATGAGTTTTTTTATTTCTGAGGTCACCTGCTGAAATTGCTTGTACCACTAAATGTTGAGCATTATTTAGTGAGACAAATTTTGGATAATTTTCCTTAGCTGCTCTCATTGTAATAGGACTATGTACCTTTTGCTTGGCTATAGACGAGGTGATCTGACTCAGATCTGTGCCCGGGTCAGCCAGTCTCATTACTTGCCACTTCTCGTTAATCCAGGAATCTTCCTCTCCACAGTCTCTAAAGAACTGGTACAGCTTCAATGTCTCCTCCAGTCGTGTTCGCCTAGAATAAATGACAGGTGTTATGTACATTTCCTGTGCATTAGTGATAGAATGGAAAACTCTCCCATATTTTTAATGTCTTTAAAACCCAAATTAATTTTTAGCTGACATTGGCTAAATGCAATCCAAGTGCATAAAATGAAAAGGTGTTCAAAACCTTGCAATTTGTTTAGAAAGCAGCCACAGCCTAAGTAGAAAAATGTGTCCCATGCAGACAATAAAACCCTTGACCTCTTTATGGAAGCAGTGGTCTCTATACAGAGGCCTGACACACTCCTGATGCAGCGTACACACGGTCGGACTTTTCGACCGGACTGGTCCGACGGACCGAGTCTGGCTGATAATCCAATCGTGTGTGGGCTTCATCAGACCTTCAGCAGACTTTTCCAGTCGAAAATCTGACGGACTTTAGATTTCGAACATGCTTCAAATCTTTACGTCGTAACTCCGCCGGACCCAGAAATCCGCTAGTCTGTATGCTAGTCCGACGGACAAAAACCGATGCTAGGGCAGCTATTGGCTACTGGCTATCAACTTCCTTATTTTAGTCCGGTGTACGTCATCACGTACGAATCCGTCTGACTTTGGTGTGATCGTGTGTAGGCAAGTCCGTTCGTTAAAAAGAAAAAGTCGGAAGTCCGTCAAAAGTCTGTTGAAAGTCTGGTCTAAAAGTCCGCCTGTGTGTACGCAGCTTCAGTCATATCTAGAGCTCTCCAACCAGCAGGGAGCTTAAGCTTTATTTATAGGCCTGCCTCAGCAGGGGGGTTTTCTAGACTTCTTCAGAGAGAACACTGCTTCCACAAAAAGGTCCCATTCTGCAGCTGCTGGCAGAAGACAGGCTTTTCTTTTTATTTAGGCTGTGAACTAAATCTTTGCACACTTCTTTTTTTGCCCCTGTAATGTGTTTAGCTCATTTATACAGAAGGTTCAGTTGGGTTTTGTCCCTGCTTACTTCAGATACTTCCTGCCTTTTTCAGTACTAGTAAGCAAAAAATTACTATTATATGCAGCATATTAAAACTTTGTGTCTTTTCTCTAAATCTTATCCCACGTCTCCCAGCAGTTTGTAGCAGTATTGCTTCCTTTTCTCTTGAAATAAAATATCTGCATTTTCCCTTTTCTGACTAAAACTGTAACTTCCTGCCTATACTACATAATACTTTACTGTCCAGAGCTGCCTATAGACTAAGGCCCCTTTCACACATCCCGACCATTCGTCTATTTTTCATTCATCCGTTGATGGATGAAAAACGGACATCAATGCATTCCTATGGAAAGACGGATGACAACGGATGATCATTCATTTGCATCCGTTTTCATCCGCTTCCGTCAACATCCACTTCCCCGCTGACAGCTGAATGTAAAAAAATTGCGAATAAAAAAGCGTGGGGTCCCCCCCAGGTCCATACCAGGACCTTTGGGTCTAGTATGGTTTCAAAGGGAACTCCCCCCACCAAAATAAAAAAACTTGCGTAAACTTCCATACCAGACACTTATCCGAGCATGCAGGCAGGTCAGAAGAGTGAGGGGATGAACGAGCGCCCCCCCCCCCCTCCTGAACTATACCCATGGCTATATAAGAGATGCCAGACAGCAGGCGACAACAAAACAGAGGAAGACAGCCACAGAAGAAGAGCGACTTTTTTTTGCGGGTAACCGGCGGCGAGGAAGAAGACAGCAGTGGGAGAAGACAGCAGCAGGAGAAGATGGAACCGGGAGAAGACTGCAGCAGGAGAAAATGGAACTGGGAGAAGACAGCAGTTGGAGAAGACGGCAGTGGGAGTAGATGGAACCGGGAGAAGACCGTAGCAGGAGAAGACGGCAGCGGGAGAAGACGGCAGCAGGGGAAAAAGGCAACGGGAGAAGACGGCAGCGGGAGAAGACGGTTCGGGGAGAAGACAGCTTGGAGCTATTTTTTCATTAAGGACTTGTCAAAAATCGGCTCTTGTCTTTTTTTGCATTTCACTGCTTTTTGGGGTGAATGGGTAGGGTTACGATGTAACTGATACCCATTCTCATGAGGGGGCCTGGATCTGTTGAAGTGGCGCTCGCTCCTCCCCTCCCTTTCCTGACCTACATGCTCGGATAAGTGTCTGGTATGGATTTTGGGGGGGACCCCACGCCATACTTTTTTAAAACTTTGGTGTGGGGGGTCCCCTCCGAATCCATACTAGACCCGAAGGGCCTGGTATGGACCTGGGGGGACCCCACACCTTTTTTTGTGATTTTTTTTTTGCCTGCAATTATTTTTTTACATTCAGCTGTCAGTGGGGAACCCCGTTGACAGCTGATGACTCATCGGTTGTTAAGGATGCTGTGGCCGGCTTCACAGCCCCCTCCTTAGCAACCAGCTATTTGCAGTGTTTGAAGTTCAGTTTAGTTTCATTCAAACATGAATGAAAACTGGATGAAAAACTGAAGAGAACGGATGAAAAACGGATTAAAAACTGATGAATACTTCATCTGTTTTGACGTGACTGAACTGATGAAATGAACTATCTGTATGTGTGAAAGGGGCCTTAGGAGACAAAGCAACCACTGTCAGGACAAGCTGTCTAAGGAGCATTTTAAGCAATCCATATGGTTGTAAAACTGGCCCCAGAGAGGGGCAGGGAATGAAAGAGGTCAACACAAGCACGTGAAGGAGGAACAATAGAATTTTTAACTATATCACTAGTAATGTTGCACCCATGCTGCGTTTGCATGAGTACTTGTGCAAAAGTTCCTATACTAAAACCAATACCTTTGGTTGTCCAGTCTGGTGTGATTTAGTACATTTTTAAAAGTGTATGACACTGGAAATTGCACCTGAACCAGACTGAAAATCACCCCTGACTGTTTTTAAAATCACACTTCAGGCCAGCTGCACCGGCCGTGCTTGAAATTGCGCTGTAAACCCTGCCCCACACATATGTGAGTCCAGGCTAGGTATCAGTGATTGGTTTCGGCAAGTACTTGAGAAAAAGTTTTGGTACTCATACTTGGTCTTAAAAAACTGGCATCGGTGCATCCTTATTCTCTAGCGCCCTTTGCAAACAGACATCTAGGGACACAAGATCATTGCCCATTTGTGCAAGCTGAGTCAATATAATGGAGTCTGGTGTGCCCAGTGCGAGCAGAGATTGGGCTTGTACTGGATGCATCTTGAAAAAAATAAAAAAATATATACATATTATTTTTCCTTCCATCAAGCCTACCCTGCCTTCAGCTAATAACCATTTTTTCTATTTCTCCCATCAGTTCATCTCTCACAGTTATTACCTTTTGTTCAACCAGCCTCTCCCTATTACATTATAAGCTTCCCAGGAGCAGGGCCCTCCTAACCCTCTTGTATTGAATTGTATTGTTGCTGTATTGCCTCCCTTTATATCGTAAAGCGCTGAGCAAACTGTTGGTGCTATATGAATCCTGTATAATAATAATAACAATATTAACAATTTCACTACCTTCATTTTAGAGAAACCGTTGCTTATCTGGCTTAGGAGAAAAAAAACACCTTCTGAACCAAGTTTTGGCATTTGATTTAAAATTAACCAAAACTGTATTGAGCACTATTTTTAATGTTACAGGATTCTATCTGATCATTTATAAAAAACTATTTTCCCACCATCAGAACACTTACCGAGACTTGCTAAGGGACACCAGCGTTTGGTACAGCTGACGCAAGTTATTCTTTTTTGTCTGTAGGACATCTGTGTTTCCTGATTTACTTTTGGGTATTTTTTCTGCTCTGTCCAAAATGTTTTTAACAGTCTCCCCATAAGACAGAATTTGGGACTCAATTAGATTGTGCTCCTGAACAAAATATTCCACTTCAGGGAGTTGCTTCCCAAACTCCTTTGAGCCAACCAGTTCCTGAGGAAGGAAGGGAAATAGTTTAAAGCATAACTATAGGTAATCTTTTTTTGAATGGAGTGGAAAGGGGTTAGGATCTCTGTCAGGTTTTTATCGCTGCCTGTATTGTCCTTAAGAAGATTCACTCTCTCTAGTTGTTCTGTAAACCAACCTCACCAAGGTGAGTTGCTACCAGAACAGAAATATAAGGGTAGTCATCCAATGGGGACACTTGTTCTTGTGAACAAGTGTCCCCAAGTGTCTCTAAGAGGGCATTTCCTTTATATTAGAAAGATATCATCTCACCAAATCTTCCTAATGAGAGACAGATGGCAAAAAAAATATGGTTTTAACCCTCCTCTACTTTCTCAAAAATAAAAAATAAAGTTTGGGCTTCAGATATACCTTAATGAGGTCAAACAATATCAGTTTAATTTCACCCAGGTATCAGAAAACCTCTATAATTGTTCTTACCAGAGTTGTAAATCACAAGAGTTACTAGTCAGTGAATGGACACAGTTATTGCATGGAAAATTATACAACCTACTGTGTACATCTTTATTTGAAAACTAATTTTAAAAACGTTAAAATAATCAAACAAAGCAATTTTGCAAAAAACATTAGTAGGAAGATTACTTGCAGTTAGAAGGGAAATGTTGATGTTTAGAAGACACATTTAGTTGCACAATTCTATTTATATAGATAGACCGCTGTCTTATACAGAGTAACGATATTGAGAAGGGAGGAGCGTCCGGTGTCTAGAGTGATAACATACTTGATGAAAGAGTCATAAATGTATTGAGTTTATTATTTAAAACGTACAAATCAAGCGTTTGGGGAGGAATTTGCCTCCCCCTTCTTCAGAGGCTGCCTCTGCATCAACACAGCAGACATTTGCTTTTACAAGAGTTTCAGGTACCTCCACGGAGCCCACCCATCTCCGTTTACAACCATAACCATCAAGCCCTCAGATAAAGGGGGCAACATTGTCCTTATGGACAATGAAAAATATGTACAGATGTATACCAAAATTGATTGGTATCGACCAGTAAGGACAGCAATCATTGATACCTTCAATGATTTGTTTCATTATGTTCTATTTGCTTGTTTTTCTATTTGTTTGTTGACAATGCATTTTATAATAATTGTATTTCCAAACAATTATGGAACTTTGTTCGTACTTCTTTTCCTAGTACAGCTACATTTTATTCGCTCCCAAAAATTTATAAAAACGAACTGGATCCCCCTGGTAGACCCATAATATTGGGTAATGGTGCTATCATAGGCAACCTGTCTAGATTGGTGGACGAACACCTCAGACCATTTGTCTTTGCCCCACCCTCATACGTCCGTGATACAATTCACCTTTTACAAATAATTGAGGGAGTTCACGTGTCTGGTGGCAACATTTTGGCCACTATAGACATGGAGGCCCTCTATAGTTCAATGTCGCACTCTAGAGGGCTTGCATGCATTCGTAGAGTGCTATCTCAAGTCAGCCACCATGAGGAATCCTTCAATGCGTTCATACTACTTTCTCTTGAATATATACTCAAGCATAATGTTTTTTCATTTGATGATCAACATTTCCTCCAGGTGCAGGGAGTAGCCATGGGCACCTGTTGTGCCCCTGGCTATGCTAACCTGTATCTGGGAGAATGGGAACATACCATCTTTGAAGATGAGGGTCTCTCTGTGTACCTGTGCCACATTGTTATGTGGCACAGGTACACAGATGACATCTTCATACTTTGGGATGGACCTGAGGAACTACTATGTGAGCGCTTGGCCACCCTGAACCATAATGAATTTAATTTAAAATTCACAATGTCCTTTAGTACCTCCAAAGTTACCTTTTTGGACATTGAAATCTACAAAGACACTGAAAACACACTCTCCCTTAAGCTATTCAGGAAGCCAACTGCATGGAACACCATCTTATACTCTTCCAGCTTTCACCCTAGGCCCCTAGTCAACTCAATACCATACAGCCAATATCTGCGAATAAAATGCAATTGTTCTAATGACGCGGACTACAAACAGGAAATGCTGGCATCTCCTGACCTCTGATCCCTTTGTACCTCCTGCCCCCTTAGTCACTTACAGACATGCTACCTCTGTGGGTGACTTGTTGGTCAAAAGTGAATTTCGGGGCTCCACCCGAGGTGATCCGTGCAAACGTTTTGGCACATTCCCTTGTGGATCCTATGTCCATTGCAAGTACATGGATTCCAGAAAAAACATACGATAACCCAATGGCTGGATCTTTACCCCTAGACACTTTGCCAACTGTCAGACCATGGGAGTTGTATGCCTCCTAATGTGAGCTGAGGTGGACCTCGGATTTGAATGCCACCTCCCCACCAGGCCTTAATGAAGCCTTCAATTTGAAGCTCTTTTTACAGGGCTTGTCTTCTAGAGGTTTTGAGAGGGACATGTGAACCCATGATCCCAATGTCACTGGGCAGACCTATTCCTGTAGACATACTACCAACCACTTATCTATGTGATTGGGAACAGTAACAAGCTTCGCTAATGGGCGACAGGGGAACACTCCCACATTGGCCCCATCCTCCCCTTTTTCCTTACCGTTTTTCCTCCGTCTTCCCATCTCTCTTCCCCCCTCTCTCTTCTTCCCCTCTCCCCCCTACTCCCTTTTTGGCCCAACCTTTTCAAACCCCCTTCCCCTTTCTCTTTCCCGCCTATCCATCCAGGCTATCTCTATGCACCACTGTTATGGGCTGTCCTGTACTAATTTTGGCTATTCTTGCTCCTTGAATGCCCATTTCTTGAACTAGTTATGCTCAATATACATGATAACAGTGATTTCTCATTAAGTCATGCATCTGTCTTTTACACTGTTAACATTTCTGTTTTTTTTGTATTTCTATATTCTTGATATTTTTGATGTTTTATTACCAGACAAAACTGCTTGCCTCAAACCAGCCACTGAAGAAGGAATTAAATATTCATACCTATATTCCGAAACATGTTGTAACTCATGTGTACACACACATCGTTTGGCCTCTCATCATGAGATCTACTGTGTGTCTCAGAATCTAGCTGTTATGTAACTATTCAGTGTGACTAATTTGTTTTTAGATTGATATACCTTGTGTACCAATTCTATTATTGCTTTGTACTCAATACATTTTGTATATTTTTATTCGCTTGTTACTCCCCTATCTGGTTACTACCCTTTGCCCAAAAAATCCCCGGGGCACCCCCTTTTGCAGTTTTCTCTTTGGGATGTGGCGAAGGTTTCTAGTACCATATCTATAGGTGGTTTTCCTCCATATATATTTTTATCTCTGTTTACAAGTACTAACAGCCTTAAAGAGGTGGGACGCATATTTCCCTGAAACGCATTGGCTTGATTTGTACATTTTTGATTCTCAATAAATTACTTTTAATCTTTCATCAAGTGTGTTATCACTCTGGACACCAGGCGCCCCTCTTTCTTCAATATCGTTGCCACTGAAGCGACATCACTGTCCTGCAAATAAGGTAGCAGCCTGCACCTCCAAAGAGAGCTAAATAATACTATTCATCCGTGAAAACACCGAATACCAATCAAAAATAGCTGAATCAGTCCAGTGCGGTCCCTAGCTCCAACTAGCCATTATAAAGAGTAAATCACTTAGAGGAGGCTAATTAACTAAGTTCATGAGAATCTTGATGCAATAGTTTGCCTGAGGATTCATTTCTATTATCCAATGATGTAAAAAGCAAACTTCTATTCGTTCCATCTGCACATAATTTTGAATTCAAAGTAAACATAGCTAAAATTTTGGGGGTGAAGATTCTCCATGCCTTTCACAAGGCCTAAATATAATGATCAATTCAATCATGGATAGCTAAAAGGGTTGTAGTATTATGTAAGAGTCTGATATAAATGTGTATTTTTACAAACATAACTTTGAGGAAGTAAGAATCAGGATTTTTTAGAAACAGTTCTTGTGTGCAGCCTCCTCAGTGCCCATCAGTGAAGGAGAAAACAAAATTTTGTAACAGAAACTAAGAAAAACATTTTTTTCCCCCAAAAAAATGTCAGTCTTTTTTAGTTTTTTTAGCAAAAATAAAAACCACAGAGGTGATCAAATACCACCAAAAGAAAGCTCTATTTATTGGAAGAAAATGATAAAAATGTAGTTTGAGTACAGTGTTGCATGACCACGCAATTGTCATTCACTGACAGGTGGCACTGATTGGCACTGATGGGTGGCAGTGATGGGCATTAATAGATTGCACTGATGGGCAGCACTGATGATGAGGTACTGACAGTCAATACTGATGGGCACTGATTGGCATCTGTGAAAGGCACTGACAGGCGTTACTGATGGGCACTGATCGGCACTTTGATGGGCACTGATTGGCACTTTGGTGGGCACTGATTGGCAGCTGTGGTAGGCACCTCTGATTGGGGCTGCTCTGATAATCAATGCGCTGATTATCAGCACAGACCCCCCCTCTGACAGGAGAGCCGCCGATCGGCTCTCCGTGTCAGAGCGAACTGAGGGAAGCTGTTTACTGGCACTTCCTAGGTACACGCTGTGATTGGTCACAGCTGATCACGTGGTAAAGAACCTACGTCATATGTGAACCGATCCTCAAAGAGGCTTGGTTCACATATGAGCCGCATCTGTCGCACAGCAGGGGTCCGGTGTGTGCTGGTTCACTGTTTCAGGTCAGATTTCAGCCCGAATTTTTGGCTGAATTCGTACCTGAAACAGACCAAAAAAAGCACATATTTTTCCTGCAATTTGCAATGAACCTGCTGCAGAGATATGTAAGACAGCTCCTTAGAGAGCATCCAATTCGCATAGGTGTGAACCCAGCCTGAGGAATCAATACAAAATATTGGACAATCCAGGAGGGCCTTTTTACCACCACTTATTCTTCATACAGCTTTATCAAAATAACAAATGCATTAATATAGAAGTTGGATTTAAGGCTTATTATAGTATAATGCTTTTGAAAGGTAAATAGTGCATTTTTTCAGAGAGATCTAAACATCAGACCAATATAGAGGCAATTGAAAAGAAAAAAGAGACGAAAGGATTTGACTGAACAGGATAAGGCCTTCCAATAGGAGTTTTGTAGATAGTTTCTGCTATGAGACACTTTAAGATTTTTTCCTTCAAAATTGTGCTTAGATAACTACTTTGCTGTGCGTATATGGCTGGGTATAATAAGTGCCAGTTAGAAAATGATTAACGCAGTTGTGTACAGACACTATTCACATTTTAAATAATTTATGTACATTTGGATCAGTCTGAATGTGTTCCCCAGTAAATCAATAATGGTAAAAATAACTTTTATCTTATGGACAGTTGGATAAACTTATATTCTGAAAACATTTTTATTTTATTACCTGCATAGCTTTCAGCTCATCAACAGCGCTGTCGATGTCTCTTAAGAGGACCAGTATTAAGAACTTGTCTCCCAAGGGATCTTTGTGAGTTTGTATTAATTTAAGGAGCTCCAGCCATCCCCGTGATAACTCCCGTTGTCTGTAGTAGAAAGAAAAGACAATAAGTAATAATCTTGAAGTGCTACCAAAGATAACAGCTACAGATATCAAGAAGGAGGTGGTTAAGCTGACATGGACAGACTGCCAAAAGATATTTCTAAAAAAAAATGGATGTGAAGGTGACAGGGCAGAGAAAACAGCCAGCTTCTCTACAATTGTTTTCAAATCGGAGTCAGCCAGTTAGATAGGGAAATAATTAAGCTGATAAAGTTGGGCACCTTATAACAGAGCCTTAAATAAGGCACCAAAATAATGCATAGTGAAATGGCACAACATCCAGCTTTATTGTCAAAGTTTTTACCCAAAGGAAGCTCAAAAAACCAACTCACCATATTTTTTTTGGTGTCGTCCTTGTAACAAATAGATTCAAACAGTAGATATAGGCTAAGAGAAGCCTACCCAATGGTGGAAACCTTCTCATCAAGCTATTCTTGATCTCTATCTGTCTGTTTATCTGTTGTATAATATAAATATCAAATCAAAACCAAATAAACATTGAGTCCAAGTGTTAATTGCATAACATAAATGAAGAGTCCCTAAATAATGGAGCAAGTAAAATCAATCTTGTATTCCAAATTCACACCAAAATCCCTCCACCTTAAAAAGTGTGTAGATTCACTGCCACCACATGTATAGATGTGCTCTTACCAGAGAGCATAGACTTCCTATTACGGGAGGTCAGAGCACATTCATGTGTCTCCTCCACTGTCTTATCCCAAAAGGAGAAAGCCGTAAGGATCACTTTGGGTCATCTACAGACGTAGCGACAAAAACTTCCTGTCTCCGGCCATCGTCACTGATGGTATACCCCAACAAAGAGATAAGCTCCAAATTATAACCTCTTATGAGGTTTTAGACTATTTGGAGCTGATCTCTTTGTTGAAGTATACCATCGGTGATGACGGCCGGAGGCAGGAGGTTTCTGTCACCACGTCTGTAGATGACCCAAAGTGATCCTTATGGCTTTCTCCTTGTGGGATAAGACAGTGGATGAGATACATGAGCCTGCTCTGACCTCCCGTAATAGGAGTTCTATGCCCTCTGGTAAGAGCACATCTATACATGTGGTGGCAGTGAATCTACACACTTTTCAAGGTGGAGGGATTTTGTGTGAATTTGGAATATAAGATTGATTTTACTTGTTCTATTATTTAGGGACTCTTCATTTGTGTTATGCAATTAATACTTGGACTCATTGTTTAATAATTGGACTTGATTTGTTATGTGTGATAATATCTCACATTAGTGGTGCAGCTTTAATAATTATGTTTTAATTTGTTATACCACTAGTGCGGTTTAATTTTGTTGTCATATACAATATAAATATAGCATTACCAAGAAGAACTTTTGAAGAGGGCTGTACACTTATGTGCATGTCGAGCATAATGTGTAAGCTCACAGTTAATTTTAACCACTTACGGACCGCCCACCGCAGTTTTATGTCAGTACTTTGAAGAGGAGTATCGTTGTTATGGAAGCAGCTAGCTGCCATAATCCCGGTATCCTCTTCTTCAGCGGGCAGTTCGCTTTCAGATAAAAGTGGTCTCTGCGGCGGATTCGCCGCAAGATAACTTTTATCAGCGGGACCCCCTCCTGGCTAGACATGGAGACCAGTGAGGGGAAGAGGGCCCCCATCTGTCTCCATATCATTGCAGGGCGGAAGCAACGTCAAAACGTCACTTTTGCCCATAGCTTTTAAAGGGACATTTTTTTTCATTTTTTTAAATGACAATTTTATTTATTTATTTTTTTATTGCATTCTAGTATAAATATGAGATCTGAGGTCTTTTTGATGCCAGATCTCATATTTAAGAGGTCCTGTCATGTTTTTTTTCTATTGCAAGGGATGTTTACATTCCTTGCAATAGGAATAAAAGTGATACTTTTTTTTTTTTTTTTAAAGAACAGTGTAAAAATAAAAAATAATGGGTAAAGCTTGCCGAGCTCGCGTGCAGAAGCGAACACATATGTGAGTAGTGCCCGCATATGAAAACGATGTTCAAACCACACATGTGAGCTATTGCCACAATCGGTAGCAATAGATCGAGAGCAATAATTCTAGCCCTAGACCTCCTCTGTAACTTAAAACATGCAACCTGTAGATTTTTTTAAACATCGGCTATATAGATTTTTAAGGGTAAAAGTTTGTCGCCATTCCACAAGCGGGTGCAATTTTGAAGCGTGACATGTTGGGTATTAATTTACTCGGCGTAACATTATCTTGTACAATATAAAAAAATTGGGCTAACTTTACTGTTGTCTTATTTTTTAATTTAAAAAAAGTGTATTTTTTCCACAAAAGTGCGCTTGTAAGACCGCTACGCAAATACGGTGTGCCAGAAAGTATTGTAACAACACCATTTTATTCTCTAGGGTGTTAGAAAAAAAATATATAACGTTTGGGGGTTCTAAGTAATTTTCAAGCAAATAAAAAAATTGTTTTTAACTTGTAAACAACAAATCTCAGAAAGAGGCTCGGTCCTTAAGTGGTAGCACTTTGGACAATAAATGAAAAATAACTGACATTGATTCAGACTTTATATTTCAATTACTATTGGCAGAAGTTATATTTTATTTTAATATACCTACTTCACAAATATCCCTTCAATTTTGTGGTAATTCTCTTTCTGTAAAACATCAGACATCTCTGCAAGCCATTTGAAGCGTTGTTCTCGTGGTAACACGTCAGCTTCAATAGCCTCAAGTTTCTTGGTGGCAGCTTCCACTTGGGAAAGATTGTTAGGCTTGAAATCTTGACGCTCAATGACTTGTGTCATTTCCTGAAGGTAGGTTTTTCTTAGGAGGGCCTTCTTGTGAAAAATCTGAGCCAGCTGTTCCAACTTTTCCAGTCTCATCAACTCTGTCTGCAGGGCCTTCTCCCGTCCATACTCTGCTTTCTCCAGAATGGTCCAATGCTTCTCCAAATCACTCAATGAAAATCCATCAGCTGGGAAATAAGGCCGTAAGTTGTTGCCCTGTAATTTTGTTCGGATGCTGAAAAAATGGACCTCGATCAAGCCTTTCTCTTGGTATTTTGGAGGTTTTTCCACCATGCGGTAGTTTTTAAAGTTTGCCATGAGTTGTAGCATTCCGTTTATGTTATTAGGGAAGTGACGATCGTTCATCTCTACCACCTTCCGTTTTATCCATTCTATCAAATCAGATGTCATTGTTTCATACTGGGTCTTTAGATTTTTCATATCAAAAACCAAAGACAGGGTCTGAATTGTTGGAGAAGAAGAATACAAATAATTAGAGTTTACTGTAAATGAACTGTTTATCTTTAATCTAACAAATATTTTTTTCATAGCTTAATCAATAGCCATGGTCTACTAACAAATGCGGAGCTGCATTCGCTGCATTTGTGAGCCCAATAATACTGTATGTTAAATAACATGCATTCACAATACATAATTTCTCTCACAGAATATAGACCTTGAGCAGGGGCGTTTCATGAAATCAGTGGGCCTGTGTGCAAGACCATAAGATGGGTCCCATTGCTTTAAAAAGGGCCCAAAAAACATCCCTGGGAATTACAGACCAGTTAGCCTAACATCAATAGTATGTAAACTCTTGGAGGGGATGATAAGGGACTATATACAAGATTTTAGTAATAAGAATGATATCATTAGCAGTAATCAGCATGGATTCATGAAGAATCGTTCTTGCCAAACCAATCTATTAACCTTCTATGAGGAGGTGAGTTGCCATCTAGATAAAGGAAGGCCCGTAGACGTGGTGTATCTGGATTTTGCAAAAGCATTTGACACAGTTCCCCATAAACGTTTACTGTACAAAATAAGGTGCGTTGGCATGGACCATAGGGTGAGTACATGGATTGAAAACTGGCTACAAGGGCGTGTTCAGAGGGTGGTGATAAATGGGGAGTACTCAGAATGGTCAGGGGTGGGTAGTGGGGTTCCCCAGGGTTCTGTGCTGGGACCAATCCTATTTAATTTGTTCATAAACGACCTGGAGGATGGGATAAACAGTTCAATCTCTGTATTTGCAGACGATACAAAGCTAAGCAGGGCAATAACTTCTCCGCAGGATGTGGAAATCTTGCAAAAAGACCTGAACAAATTAATGGGGTGGGCGACTACATGGAAAATGAGGTTCAATGTAGAAAAATGTAAAATAATGCATTTGGGTGGCAAAAATATGAATGCAATCTATACACTGGGGGGAGAACCTCTGGGGGAATCTAGGATGGAAAAGGACCTGGGGGTCCTAGTAGATGATAGGCTCAGCAATGGCATGCAATGCCAAGCTGCTGCTAATAAAGCAAACAGAATATTGGCATGCATTAAAAGGGGGATCAACTCCAGAGATAAAACGATAATTCTCCCGCTCTACAAGACTCTGGTCCGGCCGCACCTGGAGTATGCTGTCCGGTTCTGGGCACCAGCCCTCAGGAGGGATGTACTGGAAATGGAGCGAGTACAAAGAAGGGCAACAAAGCTAATAAAGGGTCTGGAGGATCTTAGTTATGAGGAAAGGTTGCGAGCACTGAACTTATTCTCTCTGGAGAAGAGACGCTTGAGAGGGGATATGATTTCAATCTACAAATACTGTACTGGTGACCCCACAATAGGGATAAAACTTTTTCGCAGAAGAGAGTTTAATAAGACTCGTGGCCAGTCATTACAATTAGAAGAAAAGAGGTTTAACCTTAAACTACGTAGAGGGTTCTTTACTGTAAGAGCGGCAAGGATGTGGAATTCCCTTCCACAGGCGGTGGTCTCAGCGGGGAGCATTGATAGCTTCAAGAAACTATTAGATAATCACCTGAATGACCGCAACATACAGGGATATGTAATGTAATACTGACACATAATCACACACATAGGTTGGACTTGATGGACTTGTGTCTTTTTTCAACCTCTCCTACTATGTAACTATAATTGCACTGTGGCAAAGAGTGGCCATGGTTTCCATTGTGGCTGGGGTGTTGCTAGGGATGCAAAAGACCTACCTGGGAGTGGGTGTGTTTAGGAACCTTAAGTGGAGTAGTAATGTGGTGCAGATAGTGCTCAGCGGCGAATGGTGATTGCGGCCAAATTGCATTCACAGTGGGAGGGTCTTAAAGGGGCAGGGTTAACTAAAACAAAAGCCTTCTTGTATCCATAAAATATGCTTACATTGCTTTGCCACAAGCAAGAGTTTCACAGACATATATAAACCTCAGCACAATCAATTAAAAAAAAAATAAAACTCTTCCATTACATATGATTTTGCATACGCTGAAAATATCCAGAGAGCTAACACTTTATCTGAGCCGACCTTACAGAAGACCTTTACTAGAATAGGGAGGGACTACTTAGCAACCAGCATCTGTCAAGACAATGCGCACTTTAATGAGAAGTATGTAATGTACAATGTCTTGCTGGGAAACCAGCATTTGATCAACGTATGCAGCCAATTCGTTGCAGTACTGATCAGTGTATTCTAACGGCATGGGAGTCCCACTGTGAGAATACAAAGACACAATGGATTTCCCCATCCACCTCAAATGTGTGGATGGAGAAATCATCTAATTATTTTTTGTTCTGCTTGCAGTCTGAAGGAAAAAAACTCATCCATGTTTGGCCATTCTAAGGCAGGGTATACATGAACCAAAATATGACCATTTCAGGAGGAATTGGACAACTTTGGTCTATGTATACCAAAACAACCAGCTTCTGTTGAACAGTGCTGCTGGAAAACCAGCATTCAATTAGCAGTTTGATTTTTTTCACCCCAGATTATGTCTAAGTAGACAAAACGCATTTGATCGAGTCCTGTCCGTGCCATTGCAGTTTGCCAAGAGATATTTGATAAGCGCTTTTTTTCACCAACCGAATGTAAGTGTTCTGACTTTAATACATTTTTACACTATGTGGAGGTATTCTGATTCTCTTTTCAGATGAAATATAATTTGAAAGTTATTAAGAAGAAATGTTTGAGCTTGTTTGTGGACTGGTGGCCTTTTATAGTCGCCCCTAATAAAGTGTTGGAGTTGGTTGTGAAGCTGAGGGTTCCCTAGAGGCGCTACAATGAGTGTCCCACGGAGAAGGGCTGTGAAAACACCCCTTCATCTGTGTACAGTCAACTCTGCCTGTTTGACCCATTAGGCGTGTGCTGATTGGGTCCATAACCTCTGGTAAGCCTCCTTAATTTTTGTTGGTGGTGGATACCCCTCACGGTGGTGACTCCTCTCTGTGATTATTGGGACAGCCAAACATTTCCATCGGATTATTATCTTTGGGATCCTCTTTGGTGTACCACCTTGGACTTCTTTTCTTCAAACATTGTACTAGTGACAAACTAATATGATATGTCATTGATATAAAACATTTTTATTATATGTGGTGATTATATTTTTATTCACTGGGTATTGTGTTAAATCAAATTATATACAATAATATATATTATATATATATATATATATATATATATATATATATATATATATATATATATATATATATATATATATATATATATATATATATATATATTATATAATATCACTAATATATGTGAGATATTTATAATAGGATTGCTATAAACACCAGACAGTGGAGGTCTCTTTTACACTCTATGGATTCATATGCATTTGTACGTATCACAGGGTTTACAACGTTCATACAATATGTTTTGTTTTTTTAGCCTTTTTTGGTTTCTCGTTTGTTTAGATGCAACATTGGTGTGCGAGATATTGTGACACTTATAATAGGATCTATAGGGGTGCCTTTTTGATAGGGTTCCCATATATCCTATCTTCAATACATTAGGGTTGCAAATCTTTATATGTTTTTACACACAAATCTGTTTGTCCTTTGTGGTGCTGGCTGCTTTCTTTTCTTCTTTTCTCATTGGGACACAAGCGCGGTATTCTACACTTTTTAAAAGTCAGCACTTTCAGCGCTGATCTGTGTACTCTGAAGAAATGAGGGGAGGGGGAGTCCCTGTTGTCAGAATAAAATAGTTCAGTGGGAGAGATCCCTGCATCAACATCAATTGTGTTTATGTAGGGATCTGTCAGTTTTTTTTTTTTCCTTCAACCTCTTGGTTGAAGGATAAAACACTGATTGTGCATAAACTGCTCTAGTGAGTAACTAACCTATAAGACTATTATGTACATATCAGATGTTGCAACGCTTCGTTGACTGCACGCTAGTTCTGGGTTGGTGACTCATCAAGTATTGAAAGAATGAAGCATCTGGTGTAAATAATCCCTTAATATAAAGATTTTTCAAGTGAAAAAAAATTTAAATGGAAAAAATGCACTGGAACGCATTCAAATGCATTATAAACACATTACAAATGCATTCAACTGCATTAAAAATGAATGTAAACGTGCATGTACAAACATCCGTAGGGATCGTGGTGTGACCTAGCCCTTAATAACGACTGCACGGTTATAGTGGATTCTGTTCAAATGCATTAAATATTACTTTAGCCAAAAAAGGTCATTGTTAGACCTTTTTTTATCTGCACAGCAGAAAATGTATACCATCGTCTAATGAAATGCTAATATAATACATACACATAGCTGCATATAAACTAGCAATATAAGGTATGCATGTGTTAAATATACTATAGGTGTCATCTCCACCTTTTGTAGCATTGCTACAGAAAAAGTTAGATAGAAATTTGGCCTCATGAAAACATTTATGAGCCATGACCTGAGTGCCATTCTGCTCAGAAGTATGCAAACCTGCCAGAGAATTTTCACCCACCTCCACGGCAAGAGTGGGCAGAGCCTGGCCCTGCATCATCACCCCTGCATTGATGTTCTGCCATCTCAGCCAGGTGTTGCTGAAAGATCCTAACAGGTGCATGGGTCGTTCCAAAAGATTCCAGGGGGGGTACGGATGCCTCACCACCTGCTGAGCAGTCTCCTCCTGCTGACCAGGTCACTGGAGCAGCCCGTAATCACACGTAACAACATAATAACCTTGCCCGCCTTTTAAAGGCGTGTGTAACAGTACTGCTACTTATTTATCAACCTGGTATTTAGTTATTAAAAATAAATGTATTTATCAGTAAATGGAAGTTATATTTGACAGCTGAGATTTTTTTATGTTTTATCTTGTAGAAAACAAGTCAATTCTATATATATCTTTTTAATAGAATCCTGCACAGCAATAATCCTATTAGAAGAGATTGGAGGAGCTCAGCTCACAGGTTAGATTACATGTGTCTCTGAACAGTGAAGACATGTATACAATTACACAAGGCCCTTGAAAAGCTATTAGACTTTTTAATGCTATTCTATTTAGTAGCCAAGGCCTTTATTTAATATTTTCCAAAAACAATAAGATATTACTAGCCGCACTTTCATTTTTTCTTTTCATTTTGGATAGAGTGAGGGGAAGTTAAAAATCTCTGTGACCCCATTGGGGAGATTTTTCTTCACTTCCTGTCCTTGTGATGCCTGTACAGGAACATGGGGGGAGTGCAGCTATCACTGGGACAGGAAGGCACATACAGTAATAAAAAGATTGTCACAAGTTCTGAAAATGAATTAAAATCTGGCCGGTTCAGCAGGCACCGGACGGGCTTCAATCCATGTATGGCCGCTCAACAGAAGTCGATCAAATGATCAACTACTGTGAAATGGGGTTGTTCATACCTCCCAACATTTTGAGATGGGAATTGTGAAGGAATGTGATGTAGATAATAATAATAGTAATCTGAAAATGTCTATTTTCTTATGTGCATACATATTTTTCTCCTTACTCATTATATAAGTATACAGATTTGCTCTCTTCCTATATTTTCTCAAGATGGCGATTACCCCCTACCTCCCACACATCAAAAGAATGCGGAACTGGAGATAAGACCAGAGAGAGCCAAACCTCGTTATGAAAATTATCCATCTTCTTTTCTATCTTAACCAATGAGATGTACCTATTAGACTGACATAGCAATGACGTATTTGTGTGTATAAAACATTAACACCGCCTTGAATAAATTAGAAGTGTAACAGTAACGAAACTGAGCGTGTCTCAGTGTGTTTACTTTTATATGCATGCATATCAACACTTTTCAAATTAGAGACAGCAGCAGATAACCTTGAGCTCGATTGGAGCTCTTAATCATTTCCATAACAGATGGTGCCGAAACCCGGGACCTCAGGCTACGGTCGAAGTTATACCGCGACAAGCATTCGGGCGTTAATTGAAAGATAACAGAGGGGGTCTTGCGCAGCCCTAACAGTACCGGTGAGTTGATTGATATTCTTACCACTGTACGACTCTCTTATCTTTCGGTTGACAGCTGGATTCTGTCGGTATGCTGAGACTGTCTTAGAGGCAGGTATTTCCTCGCCTGAGGTTGTTTAACGAACCTGCTGATGGGTTTCTGCTGACTGTATTTGTTCACTGTCTGCCATTCTTTGGGCTACGAAACTCAGCAGTCTAAAAGTGCTACATGCGTGAATGTATGTTCTCATCTCCAGACGAGCTGTCGGCCTCTGGAGTGAGATAGTTTCCCTTGTGGCAGTCGTTTATAGACGGGTGTACTCTAGGTTCAAGGAACCTTTGAGGGTTATCTCAGCTGCGGGCTTTGCAGTCTGAAAGCGTTACAGAGGACTCACCCCAAGAAGAGTTGTCGGCCTCTTGGTGTAGAGCTGTAGAAAAACGTCTATAAACGGGTTTATTTTTTTTGCAGGGTGGTCTGCCCTTGCGATTATCTTAGCCTGCTGAGGCTTTACGGTTCGAAGAGTGGCAGGTGTAATGTCCTGTCGTGATTGTATTTGTGGTTTATTGTTTGCTATATACACGAGAGGGGGTGGGGACTGGTTAAAGTCGGAGGGGGGCTGCCCGGGAGATCTGTTGGGTCGCGGGCCGTTGCTCCTCACTACCCCTAATGTGTTTGTTCTTGTTCTGAGATTAACCATACATTAGTCTTATGAGCTCCCACCGAAGGAATTTGCTGATAAGAACGCTGAGAAAAATATTAACCCCTTGGTTGTACGAGAGAAAAAAGAAAGTGATTTTTCTCTTTAAAAAAAAAAAAAAGGAAAAGAAAGTGATATTGCAAAGAAGATGTTGAAATAGTTAACAAAGTTGAAAGAAATGGTGAAAGTTATGTTGCTGAAGAGACAGGGAGAAAAATCCTGTGTGATAAAGAAAATTGGATAAAGGAAGTTAAGAAAGATGGCGATTGTATTATGTATGTTTATCACAGAGCTGATGATATGTTGGAACTTTAAACAAAGGAGGGGAGGGACAGCACTGCCCTCCGTCTAACAACCACTCCTTTCTCACTACCCAAGCACAACCCACTGTGACAACTCAGCCCGGCGGCCATCTTAGTGCACCCATGCCTTCACTTTCTACCCAGTCCAGTGCACTTCCTGCCGGCGGCCATCTTGGTACACCCAGTAAGCTTAAACAGCCTGTACCCAGCCCTCGCTGTTTTAAACCAAGATGGTTCATACCACACACCTGTCTTCCCCAATACGGGAGCATCACATTCCCAGGCCGGATATGTTAATGATGAAGAAGCATCTGAGTGGGAAGCCCGACAGCAGGCAGCAAGGCCACCCACTGATTTAACCCCCAATCCGGCTCCAGACTCTCAGTTCCGAGAGGATCTCAAACACATGCTGGCAACCGTAAAGAACAGTGCCTCTTGTCAGCCCCCGCCCCAACAACAGTCTCGGTTACCAGAAGGGGCACCAGTGATGTATGTCGCTTTTACTCTATCACAAGCAGCGGCCTTAGTGACAAGTCTGCCTGACCCAGAGAAGCAGCCAATTCCCTTCTACCACAGGATAGTGCAAATACAAGAAACTTACTCAGCTGCCTGGAGAGACTTGATCAGCCTATGCCAAATCAAAGCAGGATATGTCTTTTGGCCAGTCATGCAGATGGCCTTCAATGATGCCTGCCTGACAAGTGCCACTTCCTACACCTCAGGCGTGGAGTTCTGTGCACAACTCCACGACTGGGCAAAGGAGAAGTTGACGGATCAGAAGACCACAATCCAAGATATTACCCAAGATAAAGGGGAGTCTGTGAAGAAGTATCATGCTAGACTCATAAAGGCACACACACACATGTTATCAACTGCTTTTGTTTCAGGGCTCAGAGAGGATATCAGAAAAGGCCTGATGGTGGCCCGCCCTGAATACTATTCAATGAAAATGTCTGATTTATTGTTGGTGGCCAGAGGTATAGAAAATCAAAAAGGTAAAAAAACCAACGCCCCTCATGGTAACCCATGATGAAGATCCCGCCTACACTCGTCCACCACCACTGCCCAATACCAGGGTAAGGATCACCTGTTACAACTGTGGGAAACGGGGTCACATAAGGAAAGAATGCAGAGCCCCAAGATGTCCCAGACGAAAAACCTACCACTTTCCTCATTGACAGGGGTGCAGCCAAAAGTGTGTTGAGAGCGGTGAACCTGCCTAATAATTCTTTCCTTTCCACTTCCTGATTTGCTTGCCAGATTTGTGGTGTCCTCTACATGTCCCTTGAATCTACTAGGAGCTGATGTGTTGTCCAGACTACAGGCCTCAATCAGGACACGCCTGAAGGGGGGTGAAGTTACATACTCCCCTATCTTTAGAAGACTCATCTGCTTTGTGTTCTCTGCCTCTCCTGATGACACTTAATGAAGAAAAAAAAAAACTTCAAGTTCAATACTGCAGGAAGTACTTGACAGAATCCCTGCGTGCCTATGGTCCACAGGACCGGGAGACAACGGTAACTTAAAGGTGCCACCAGTTTCAGTCAAGCTAAAAGAGGGCGCTTCATTGCCCCGGAAACCACAATAACCCCAAGAAGAGAATCCTAAAAAGAGAACCAGGTACCTACTGTGGATGCCTTTGACTGCAAAATACCTCACAGAGGTGGACCTTACAAACGTTTTCTTCAGTGTCCACCCTCACCCCTTCTGCTGGTACCTTTTCGCATTCATCCACGGAAAGAAACGGCAACATACCTAAACAGTTGTGCCACAAGGGGCACAGAACTTTCCAAGCCAGTTTGCAAAAGCTATGGCTATCATCCTTGACACATGACAAAAGGAACACCCGGAAGTGATTCTCTTCCAACATGTTGATGACCTTCTCTTTTGTGCAGCTGACTTACCCCCTCTTGAAGTCACCTCAGAAAGCCTGTTGTGCTATCTTGCCAACCAGGGCTGCAGAGCCTCAAAGCCCAAATTGCAGTGGTGCTCAACACCTGTCATTTTCCTTGGACTAATTTCCTAGTGCAGAGCATGGATTCCAGAAGCCTTCCTACTGATGCTCTGCAATCAGACCCTTCCAGATGTCTCCTGAAGAAATATCTAAAGTTTGAAACCCTTGAGTGCGCCACCCCCGGCGCTAGGGCTCCCAGCCTACGACAAAACGCTCAAGCTCTTTGTATCCGAACGTCTGGGACATGCTGCAGGTGTACTCACCCAATCACACGGCATCAGCCTACGCCCCATAGGATATTATTCCTGTCGGCTGGATGCGGTAGCAAGAGGAGGCCTATTGTGTCTGCGAGCTGGATTTGCTACACAAGACTTGCTTGACAAAACTTTGAACTTGGTCCTCGGACACTGCCTCGTTCTGCTTGTTCCCCATGACGTTGTTGCCATATTCAACCAAGATCCAGCCGAAACACTTGTCCACTACCAGACACTTGAGACTCCTGTGTTCCCTCCTACTGGACAGCATTACTCTATTAAGTTGTCAAACACTGAACCCTACCACCCTTCTTCCACTTCTCGAGGGGGGAAAGGAGGAGGAGGAGTAGAGTCTTGACTTGTTACCCCCGTGACCGCACAGGACACGCGGTCACCACTGAAAACACTGTTCTACAAGCTGAAGCCTTAACACCGGTGATGTCTACATAGGAGGCAGAGCTATAAGCACTTACTACAGCACGTAAATGGGCAGAGGGAAAAAGAGCCAACATTCATGGACTCAAGATATGCTTTCAGCATTGCCCATGATTATGGTGTTATCTAGGACAGAGGATTCCTGATGGCTGCAGGAACACCTGTGAAAAATTGATTGATGCCTTGCTTCTCCCAACCCAAGTGACTATTCTGAGTAAAAGCACACGACAAAATGAACTCAAAAGAAGCTTAAGGCAATCATCGAGCCAATACAGCTGCCAAACAGACAGCTGGTGGTCCGCGGGAAGTGGACAGCAGGGTGGTAGAAGAAGACCACCCCGTGCTTACCTTACAGACTTTCCCAGTGGACAGAGTTTATCTAAAAGAACTACAGGAAACAGCAAGTCCGGATAAGAAGGAAAGCTGGAAACGGAGAGGAACAACTCTCAGAAATGGACTATTCGAGTGCAACAAGAAGCCTTGTCTACCCAGGAGTATGTACCCAGCCGTGGTGCAATGGGCACATGGAGCTGCCCACTTGACAAAGACTTTTATGAACTCTCTTATCAACAAGTGTTGCACCAAGAGTTACTCCACTGACCGACAGCTTCTGCAGATCATGCATTATCTGCACCAAATGTAACCCAGAATGCACAGAAGAAGCACCTGGCAAAAGCCCTATACCCCATTCCAGAGGATGCAAATTGATCATTCTCAAGTGCCAAGAAGTGGCAGATTCGAATACGCCCTAGTGGAAGTGGTCATGACTGCCAGGACCACAGCTAAGAAATTACTGAGTGAGATAGTATGTAGATTTGGGGTCCCAGAGGTGATATTGAGAGATCAGGGACCAGCCCTAACAACAACCCTTACTAAAGAGATTTGGGCAGCACTGGGGGTTCAGTTGGCACTACACATCCCATACCACCCTCAAAGTAGCGGGAAGGTAGAAAGGATGAATGGGACACTAAAAACAGGATGTTAAAGATGGCCCAAGAGACTAACATGAGTTGGCCAGACAGTTAGCCCATTGCCCTGTTCAGTGTCAGACACACCCCCAGGGGAAACATGCCCTATCCCCTTATGAAATTTTGTTTGGTTCAGCTCCCAGACTTGGTTGTTACTTTCCACAACAGTTACAGTCTGATGTGTTGACTAATTATGTAACCACATTATCACGAGAATTAACCTGAATGCATGTCCAGGTGTTTTCTTCCATTCCAGATCCTGAATTAGATACAGGAACACACCAACTACTGTCTGGAGATCCTTGAGCCAAGTTATGATGGTCCATTCCAAGTTTTGCTGACCACAGCCACCTCAGTCAAGTTGGCCAGGAAGAACACCTGAATGCACGCTTATCACTGCAGGAGAGCGTGTTTTCGGGTGCTGCATATCCTTTTTCTGTTTGATCTAGGGGGGAGGGGCCCAGGAGGTGGCCATCACAAAAATGATAACATAATTACGTTTTGGTGTAACTCTTCAGGTACACATGTGACCACCTTTACCTTAGATTACGGTGACATAGTACCTTGTCCGTTTGACCCTTCATGGTGATGCCATTGGTACAGTGATATCCCTGACGGTAAGGACATATATGTATGCCATACATACAGTTACTGGGGACAGAGTTGTGGTTTCTGTGGGGGCCAGTGGGTTGGAACACAGGGCCAGACTGGGCGACCACAGAGTGCATTAGACAAAAAAGATGAAAATAGAAAGCCCCCATATCCTAACCAAAGATACCCCTGATACATACACTGACCCAGCACACAGTCAGAGGAGGAAGCGAGCAGCTCTCTCCGGAAGCTTTGATCCTCATGTATACATACATGTCATAGGGGTTACAAGGGGGGTCCCTGATGAGTTTAAAGGCAGGGATCAGGTAAAAGCTGGTTTTGAGTCTTTGATCCCCATAACAACTGTCAGCAAGAATGTAGATTGAATTAACTACATGTCATGGTTATGCAATAGAGTTTGTCGATCAGCTTACCTGTCTCCATGTGTTCATCTCTAGAGACCAGCTGACCCTCACCTGACTGCTTTTGTAACCTCCCCTCTAAGCATGGCCCCACCCCAGGCCCTATCAGGGAACCCTATATTAACCTGTGCACTGCAAGCCAGCAGTGCTGATCAACCACTGTGTGTTAGCCTATGTGTGTACTTGCTATGTTTCCTACATCTGATTTCTGTTACCGACTTTGGCCTGTTCCCGGCCATCCCTGTCTGCCTGCGACCCTGATGTTCCAGCCAGCTCCCTCCTTCCTCTGCTCCTGTAGTCTACCGTGAGCGTGAGCTGTGAGACCCTGGGGGCCGCGACCTGGAGCCAGACTGCAGCGCAGTCCATCCTCACCACTAGAGGCTCTGGTGAACACCTGCTGGCTCTTAGACTCCGCGCCCTGGGGAATCTATGCTCTAGCTCCCAGTGGGATCTGTGTCAGTGATCCAGTAGACCTGCTTCCTGAACCTCCCAAGGTACAATCCGCAGCAGTCACCCGTAGGGTCCACTACCTTGCAGTGCACTCCTGATCCCAACGGTGTGCATCTGTCACCCAGCCTCTAGGTGACCTGACACTATACATATTATAACCAACAGAGATTTGTAAATTACTCTAAAGATGCCCTCCAGGGAATTTCTGATCAGTTAGCCCCCACTTCCTACATGACATTCCAGGACCGGATGGCCTTAGACATGGTGTTATCTGGGAAAGGAGGTGTTTTGTAAAATCATAGGAAAAAACGGGAACCTGTTGTACATACATTCCTGATAATATTGGCCCAAATGGTAAGGTTACTTTAGCTATAAAGAAATTAGAAGATCTGTCACTAGAGTTGAAGAAGAACTCAGGTATCACAGACCCATGGGATCAATATTTTAGCTGGATGAGTGGGTGGCAGAAGGTGTTCGCCCAGATACGGGTAACGGTATTAATAATCCTGGATCTTTTAGCCCTGATTATATGCTGTATTCTACCTTTTGTAAAAAAGTTAATGAGCAAGGCTGTAGACAATAGCACACCTACATTTCTCCACCAAGAAGAAGAGGACCCCCTTATGATGGAAGATGACAAACCCTTCACTCCTCTACAATCACTCCCTGTCCATAATCTCACAATCCTATAGGGTTATAGGGATAGATAGCGCCTGACTGCACCTCTCCAGCTGTATCGAGGAGGGAAGTGAACAGTTGCTGCCCAATTCTATATACAGCCTAAAAGAGTTGCTGAGGAGAAGGGCCAGGCTAAAAAGTAGGACCTTTAGTATTAGGGACAGAAAAGAGAAAATAGTCATTTTAGGGGGGATTGTGAAGGAATGTGATGTAGATAATAATAGTAATCTGAAAATGTCTATTTTCTTATGTGCATACATATTTTTCTCCTTACTCATTATATAAGTATACAGATTTGCTCTGTTCCTATATTTTCTCAAGATGGCGATTACCCCCTACCTCCCACACATCAAAAGAATGCGGAACTGGAGATAAGACCAGAGAGAGCCAAACCTCGTTATGAAAATTATCCATCTTCTTTTCTATCTTAACCAATGAGATGTACCTATTAGACTGACATAGCAATGACGTATTTGTGTGTATAAAACATTAACACCGCCTTGAATAAATTAGAAGTGTAACAGTAACGAAACTGAGCGTGTCTCAGTGTGTTTACTTTTATATGCATGCATATCAACACTTTTCAAATTAGAGACAGCAGCAGATAACCTTGAGCTCGATTGGAGCTCTTAATCATTTCCATAACAGAATGAGGGACAACAACTACTAACAAACGTATGTAGGCATAGGACACGCACCCTGCCATTCCCCCTTAAAGGAGAATTAACCAAAAAAAGGTTAATTAAATCCACAAGGACTTTTTTTACCTTTATATTGGCTTTTAAAATGTACAAATGCAGCAATTTAGAAATTGAATGAAAGATTTAGCACTGGGAAACAATTTTTGAAAGATAAAAAGTGCATTTTATATACAACTATATGGATCAGACCAAAATGAGGGACAAATGAGGGGGAAAGAGGGACATTGCTCCAAATCAGGGACAGTCCCTCGAAATCAGGGACAGTTGGGAGCTATGGGTGTGTTAGAAATTTTTTCTTGATCGGTGGCTGCAGCCAATGGTTTAGAAGGGAGGATCCCCATCCATCACAATTGTGTTGATGGAGGCATCCATTCATATTTTTAAAACATTTTTTCAGCCAGAGGTCTGAATGGAAAAAAACAATCCATCTACAGTATGGCCAGCTTAAGCCTTTCCCTCACTTCCTGTCTCTGATACACTGAAACAAGAAATGGGGGGTGCAGTTTTCACTAGGACAGGAAGTCACATACAGCAATAAAAAGGTTGTCACAAGTTCTACGCCTTTCTCACAATACTATGTTCTGCCATTAACAGTGTACCAATTCAGGAAATTGGAGACTGATTTTGTTTGCTGAATGCGGTAGCTTGCATATGAATAAGAATATATCCTGCTTACAAGCGCATCAATGCATAGAATGCTCATGTAGTCTACACATCACCTACAGCAGGGATATGCAATTAGCGGACATCCAGCTGTTGCAGAACTACAAATCCCATGAGGCATAGCAAGACTCTCACAACCACAAGCATGACACCCAGAGGCAGAGGCATGATGGGACTTGTAATTTTGCAACAGCTGGAGGTCCACTAATTGCATATCCCTGACCTACAGTAATCATAAGTTTGAATGGTACCTGAAGGCAGCAGAAGAGAGGTGCTCTTAGGTTGAGCAGATAACAGCCAGATGCAGATCCTCCTGCATGACCACTCCAGTAGGTGTTGCTGATCATTTCCCTCACTTTCAAATGAAAGTCTCCTGAGCTTAGTTAATGTGGTTTTATGAGGGTCTACATTAAAGTAGAAATTCAGGTTTCATATCACTTTAAATAGTTCAGTTGGGCCAAGCTGGCCCAAACAAACTGTTTCCATTACATAAAACGAGAATAGGAGGGAGACAATGCTTCCTCTAAGAGAATGGGATCTTTAATGGAGACATCAACGTCTGTTACCAAGGTAAACACGCAGATAGTGAAGAGGAAACTATTCTCGTTTTATTCATCACCAGGGATTTGGAGACATTTATCTGTTTCTGAAAACAGTCCATTATCACTTTTTCCTATGTTTCCATTACATAATGATGCAGCCTCTGTGTGTGCTGTAATATTCTATAGTAGCATTAGCTTTATACAATAAGCGGCGCCATGTTCCTGCAGCAGTATGAGTGACTTCCCGTCTTCTGCCGCAACCAAATAGAGTTTGCCTGAATGCTTCTCTACCATTCAGGGGAAGCCTTGTATTTTTATCAATGAATACAAGGGTTCATCTGATTGGTTGAGGTAGAAATCATGACATCATCTGCCTGTCTCTCCATCTCAGCCAATCAGAGGAAGCCTTGTATTCCCTGATTTGACATTCACGTGACTTTATTTAGTTCTGACAGCAGGCAGGAAGTCACCCATACTGCTGTGAAATGTCAAGGCCTGACAAATTTGCTTTGAATCTAGGAGTCAAGCTTTTTTGCTATACAGCACTGCATTACTTTAACTGGCAATTGCGCAGTCATGCAACACTGTACACAAATGACATTTATATCATTTTTTTTGCACAAATAGAGATTTCTTATGGTGGTATTTGATCACCACTGGGTTTGTTTTTTTTTTTTACTTTTTGTGCTATAAACGAAAAAAGACCAAAGATTTAAAAAAAAAAAATTATATTTTTTTATATTAGTAATGGCAGCAATCAGTGACTAATAGCGGTACTGTGATAGTATGGTGCTCATTCTGACACTGGCTAACTGAAACTGACATCACCAGTGACACTAATACAGTGATCAGTGCTAATAAAATGCACTGTCACTGTACTAATGACACTGGGTATGAAGGGGTTAACATCTGGGACAATGAAAGGTTTAAGTGCCCCTTACCCAGAAATGTCTGGTGCCAACAGCAAATTGGCTGAGAAAAGTGCATGCGCAAGGACACCATTTCTATTCGCCATGGCGATCTGGCGCCTGGGATTTGTTGAACCATGCTGTATGTAGCTAATGCTACTACAGTACATCACAGAACACACACAGCAGCCACATTGTTATGTAATGGAAATAGTTTGGGCCAAGCTGGCAATTTCCATTAAAGTCACATTAAACCTGGAATTGTACTGTCTTTTCAACTTTGCAGACAAATAGTTTATATTTGTTACATGGGGAGTTGATTTAATAAAGGCAAATAGGTGGTTCACTTCACAAGGGAAGTTGAACTTTGCAAGTTAATGTTCCCCAGAGCTTAGTGAATGAGGTGAATCTCTCTGACTTTCAGCATCCAATCATGTGCAAGCAAAACACCTTTTTTTTACTTTCCTTGTATGTGATTGGGTATTCTTTGCAAAAGTAAATGTCACCACACTCTCTAAGCTGTGGGGAAAATGCCCTTGCAAATTGAACAGTCTATTTGCTTTTTAGTAAATTGTCCCCCATCTTCATGTAGCATACTGTTAAAAATATTTAAAAATTACCACTTAAAAGAGGAATATAGGAATTGAGTTTGTGCCAGCATGACCGAAAAAGGTCTGCCAATGGCTGCAAGCGATGACCGGAGTGTTTTGGCGGGGATCGTCCCCCCTGTCAGAACACAATAGAACAGCAGGGGAGATTGTTAGTACATTGGATTCTTAATACAGTGGCTCCGACCTGAACTGTCAGGTTTCTTTTTTTTTTTTTTTGTTCAACCAGAAAAACACTAGTAGTGTGTATGAGGCGTTAACAAGAAAAAAATCACATTTATCTTGTTTTGTTCAGCATTTGCACTCTTTTCACAAAGACACACAAAGACAAAGATCCATTTCCTTTAAAGGAGCTAAAGAGAAAATGCAAAAAATGCTGCTTATCTCTATCGATAATCAATAAACTGAGGAGAAATTCCGCTAGGGCAGTGATGGCGAACCTTGGCACCCCAGATGTTTTGGAACTACATTTCCCATGATGCTCATGCACTCTGCAGTGTAGATGAGCATCATGGGAAGTGTAGTTCCAAAACATCTGGGGTGCCAAGGTTCGCCATCACTGCTCTAGGGCAAAGAAAATATTGTCCTAACACTATAAAGGTGGGTACATACTAAAGTTTTTTTTTCGTGCAAAGGGGGACGCCACCCCACCAGAACACTCCGATCAGCGCTCTCTGCCATTGGCTGAGATCGTTGATTGGGAGTTGGTCGGCTGCTGGTTTTCCAGCATGCACGTCCGACAGAAGTCAGACAGACCGACATACACACGGGCAGAATGACGGCCTGTATTTTTTGTACCATGTGTACGGTGCTTTAGTCTGCTGCTATTACAACTATGGGAACCTTACGACACCTTATGCAGTACATAGTAAAGCTGAACTTACATTGCCAAGCCTTTTCTGGACTGTCTTCCCTTGCTTCATCTTGGAAAAGTAATGGTAATACAGAGACACGTATGTCATGATGGACTTCTCATCTGGGTGTGGGATCGCCACATCTTCAGCATCCAGGAGCTTGGAGATACCCAGTTTTGTTTCTGCCACCTCAAAGGCATTATTCAAGTTGTATATTGGCTTGGTTGGCCTTAGAGAGTCGTAATCTATAAGGTCAGGCCTAAGACATAAAACAATATTTTATATGGTCCATATAGGGCATAAAATAAATCCTGCCAACAATTAAAGGAAACCTGTCATGAGAGAAGTTTCTTAAATAAACCACGTCAATCAACCATAACTCATCGGAGCATTGAGCAGTTGCCATGGGATACTGCAATTCAGAAACCTTACTTGACCTGTAAGCGACCAAAAAAGTAAAGTCACATTTTACAGGGAAATTTTAAGAGAGAGGATAAAGCTAGTATAAAATAGTCATATTTAATAAGGAGCGGGGAGGAACCAGGGAATTCAAAATATAAACAGATTAAACTTCAGCTTTAACTATAGAAACAACACACTCATTTACAGGTAAGAGTAGTCATTGGTGCTACCATGAAACATTGAGGGGTACAGATACTGCTGAAGCATAAATTCTGCTCTACATTACTAAGGCTGGGTCCACACATGTCCGTCTGCGGTTTGCAGCTTTGTTCGCCGGTTCAGGTGCGATTCAGATGCAAATGTTTACTTGAATTTGCATCTAAACCAGACCTAAAAATCGCACAAGACCCTTTTCAGAAACGGACCACGGCTGCCCTGGACATATGTGAACTGGCTCAATTGAAAGCCGATCCAATTCACATGCTATGAAAATCGGATGCAGATAGAAATGCATCCGATTCGCATATATGTGAACCGAGCCTAAAACAAACATCAAAATATCTTGGCTTTTGTATTTTTCTTGCTACAAAAGGTATGCTAACTATTATCATTACTATGCAACCCACAGATTATATCTTGTTTATGATGGAGCAAAGGTCATAAATAGATACGTTTATGTTAATTATTATCAGTTTAAAGTAGGAGCTAAACAGCTTAATTCGCCAAGGGAGGGATATATCAAGAAAGGCACAGACAAAATAAAGACCCATTCTCATCATCTTCTTGCAGTAACATGAGGGCAATGCACCAAGCGCAGCGCAATGTGACACATGTGCATTCGTTTTTAATTGCATCCTAATGCATGTATAGAACACACCTGCATTACAGCGCACTGCAGGAGCAGGAGCAATTTTTCCTGCATTGAGGCCCATTTAATATGAATAGTCTAAGGTGACTCTGTGCCTCACCCGCAATGCATGATAAAGCGAACTGCAGGCATGTGAACAAGTCTTAAAGGCACTGGTAAAAATTGGATGCATGTCTTTTGATCTGTGCAAACATGCAGTGCAAACATGCAGTGGAACTGATATATATTATCACCAATCTAAAGTGAACACTGGGTATTTTACTGTAAAATTGGGAGGTCAAATTTTATTTAATTCATCAATATTGACAATATTTGGTGTCATAGTTTACAGATGCAGATTTGCACATACGCATTGCACTTTAGATTGGTGATATTATATACCACTTATATGATTCTTTATCCATTAAATATTATTGATTTATTCACATATAAATCAGTTCCACTGCATGTTTGCACAGTGTATATAATTACACATATTAATTTGCATATTTGCACATAATAATGTATGATTACAAACATATTCAACAGATTTAAATATTATATTGAGGACTACATTCTATGCTTTAGAATATTGCGGACCTGCGTTACCTTGCTCTCAATTTTACCCTTCCGTTTATGTCTTTTGATCTATCTATGTTTTTTGATCTATCTATGTTTTTTGATCTATCTAGCCATGTTTTGTTGAATAAGGTGAAAGTCTAATATCGTTGTGGGACCTGGATACATCACTAGCGAAGGCCAGTGCTGGCAGTATGCATTCAGGGACACGGATTGGGAGCAGCGACTGTGTCAGTGCAGCTGCTGCATCCCAATAGTCATGAATAGGACTGCCTGCATTTAGATGCACAGAACACCTGTGCATCCCATGCCGGCAAACACATCCTTTCCCACTGATGTACACTTATGCCTGTGTGAATGAGGCCAAAAACTGAAAATAATATACAGTATCTCACAAAAGTGAGTGCACCCCTCACATTTTTGTAAATGTTTTATTATATCTTTTCATGTGACAACACTGAAGAAATTATACTTTGCTACAATGTAAAGTAGTGAGTGTACAGCTTGTATAACAGTGTAAAATTGCAGTCCCCATAAACTAAAATAAAATAACAGCCATTAATGTCTAAACCACTGGCAACAAAAGTGAGTACTCCCCTTGTTGTAACATGAAAAGATATAATAAAATATTTACAAAAATGTCACTTTTGTGAGATACTGTACATGTTTACGACCCGCTCTTGTTCATTGACAAGCCAGTTGTCCAGTGCTTGCAAATTGGCACCTAATGTAAAAAGGGTTGCCAGCCCCTGTACTATAGCATCAAAGTGACCGTGTTTGTTGAAAATAGTTGATAGTTGGCAGAAACAGTTGGATCCGAAGTGGAGAGCGTGGTGTACTTTATAAAATGTGATCTAGATTTCATACACTGAGATTCATGTGACCATAGGTACTTTAAAGCAATATTGAACCCAAAAGCAAACATGTATTATATTTTAGCTTATCAATTCTTAGATGTGATGGCTACATTAGTTTTCTTTTTTATGCGTTCTTTCTTCTATTTTCATCTGGTCACCCAGCTAAGTTATTTTTCAAAAGAACAAGATTTCTTGCAGATGTTTCAGTTACAGGGATAAGACAAACCATTTACCACTGGCAGGGGTACTTACAGTGATCCCTTCTTATTTATTTATGTAAAACCAAAATCCCATATGGAAAAAAAAACTGTTCCTGTAACTGATTATAATGTATTAGCTGGAGTTTGGATTAAATTTGTTAGTATATAGTATATTTAAATCCGCTTGTACAACTAACAATCCCTTCCTCCCAGACCGACAATACTGCTTGTCCAAAGGTGCCCCCTGTGTTCATTCATTCAGAGTGCAGGGGCACTCTAATAAACCAGGTGAAAACAGAGAAAAAAGCCTAAAAACGAAAGCAGGCATCGCATCTAATGATTGGTAAACTGCAGTACAATATATAACATTATTGGTTTTGAGCTTTGAGTGATACCACTTTAATCATCAGTCCATTATACATCACTAGTGGGGTCAGATATGCAAAGGAAAAAATCGAGTACAAAACTGTTTCAACATTAAACACCAGTTCACGCCAAAACCTTTTCATTTGGATTGAGTAGGGAGGGCTTAAAACTAGGGTTGCACTGATACCACTTTTTAAAGACCGAGTACAAGTACCGATACTTTTTTCAAGAAGTCGCAGATACCGATTACCGATTCTTTTTTTTCATTTCATGTGACAGTGGCTCTAAGATGCAGCACTGATGACGTGTGGACTGTGTCAGTAGTTTTTTTTTTTTTTTACAATTTTATTTTTTACAATTTATTCTTTAATTATTTTCTACAACTATTTTTTTTCCACAATGCCCTGACATATCTTGTTTGAGACGGGGAAAGGGACTGAGGATAGAGATTCCCCAGTCCCTTTCTCTGCAGCCTCCGCTGCACTGGAGATCAATGGAGAGGAGACAGAGGCTCCTCTTCATTCATAAACTGAAGCATCGTAAACACAGTTTTACGATGCTCAGTTATGAATGGACAGAGTCAGTTCATTCAGAAAAGGATGGAGCCGGTAAATGACAGCTACCGTTAAGGCTCCTTCCTCTGCTCTCCATCCTGACAGATTGAGAACAAAGGGGGCAGAGGAGCACGGAGGGGGACAGGAGGGGTGTCAGAAACCATGAATCAGACCGAGACAGAAATACAGTTAAATCACACTTGTTTAATAATAAAAGTAAATAGAACAAACGTAGTCAAAACATAGCCAATGTTCGGTAACCGGAACGGATAGTCAGACAAGCCAGAAAGTCAGGAAGCCAGAGATCAGTGTAGTGGAACAGCAAGCAGGATCTGGAGCCAGAAGGAATGTCAGCCAAGCAAGTATTTAACGGAAATGCAGGAGATAGTCTCTGTAATGTTGACCAAGGCGAAGGCAGAGATCATCTGGGCTGGACAGCTTAAGTAGGCAGGACTGACGAGCAGGATGTCATCAACAGGTGAGTCACTCTGGAGACATAGGAGCTGGCAATTAGCCAACAGCTGAGCTGCCAGCTCAGAGAGAGAAAGGGCTAAGCCCTGCCCTGACAGTACCCCCTCCTCAATGACCCCTCCCCCTCGGAGGACCACCAGGCTTGAGGGGAAAACGTCTATGGAAATCATGGAGGAGGACAGGGGCATGTATATCTGAGGATGAGACCAAAGAGCGCTCCTCCGGACCGTACTCTTTCCAATGCACCAGGTACTGTATGCTCGCACGGAACCTACGGGAGTCAACAATGGACTGTACTTCATACTCCTCATGGTTCTCAACCTGTACAGGGTGAGGATATGGCACCGAGGTGGTAAAGCGGTTGCAGATCAAAGGTTTTAATAAGGAGACATGAAATACATTTGAGATACGCTTATTAGAAGGAAGGTCTAATTGCATAAGCCATTGGGTTAATCCTGCGAAGAATACGGAAAGGCCCAATAAACCAAGGTGTGAACTTCAGAGAGGAAACATGAAGTCTGAGGTTGCGAGATGACAGTCATACCCTGTCCCCAACCAGGTAGGAAGACCCAGGCAGGCGTCTGTGGTCAGCATGGAGTCTGTACCTATCATTAGCATGTCGCAAAGCCTCGTGGACTTGTGCCCAAGTGGAACGAAGACCACGGAGATGCTCCTCTAACACAGGAATACTCTGTGGAACAAATGAGTCAGGTAACATGGAAGGTTGGAAACCATAGTTCGCCATAAATGGGGACAATCAGGAAGCAGAATTCAAGGCACTATCGTGAGCAAACTCTGCCCATGGTAAGAGGTCTGACCAGTTGTTATGATTATCGTAAATATATCAACATAGGAATTGCTCCAAGGACTGATTGGCTTGTTCTGCGGCGACCATTAGACTGCGGGTGATACGCAGAGGAGAAAGCAAGCTGAATTCCCAACTGTCCACAAAGGCTCACTAGAACCGAGACACAAACTGACTACCCCTGTCCGAGACAATCACCTTGGGTGATGTAAGCGAATGATCTCCCGAGCAAAAATTGAGACATTCTTGAGAAGCGGTCAACCCCCATAAGGATAACTGTGTTGTCCTGGGAGTTGGGTAACTCCACAATGAAATCCATAGACAGGTGGGTCCGCCTCTCTCCATTGGGTATGCGTTGTAGGAGGACCACAGGATATTGTCGTGGAGTCTTACTCTGAGCACACACGTAACAGGCAGCTACGAAGGCGGTTACATCAGCACGTAGACTAGGCCACCAGAATTGTTGGGAAATGGCCCAAAAGAGTTGATTCTTCCCAGGGTGGCCAGCAGCCTTGGGAGAATGGTAAGTCTGGAGCATGGCAGTATGGAGACTCTCGGGGACAAAGCAGCGGTCACAAGGTTCCTCAGGAGGAGCACAGGAACCGGAACCGACTCCATCTTGTAAGAGAAGGAAAATTGTTGTGATAAAGCATCAGCCCTTACATTCTTAGTAAAAATAAAAATAAAATAATGTGTCTGCGCTAGAAAAAAATCACATCAATCAAAAGTGCAGCAATAATAAACATAAGCAACATGGGTGTTTAACAAATAATACACTTGAGTGAAAATACCACTAAGTGCTAAAGTGTAAAGTGCACAGTGCTATATAAAACACACAATGTGAGTGATTAATCAAAAAACATATCACATAGATATTGAATCAAATGAAATGTGAAGGGATATAACTACTGGTGAATGAAATAAAGTCCAAAACAGTATATATCCAGAAATATAAGAGTGCCCAGAAAAAATCAAAGTCCGGAGATTTAGTGAAATTCGCATATCCTTCCTTCCAAAAGTGTGTCACCAAGAAACATGATGTAGTGTCTTCCAGCCACCCCCACAGGTGTATATGCTCACCTTCCTGTGTGTGACACAGCGATTAAACTATGTCAAACAAAGCCTTGGAGCCACTCCTGTGCTCGTTTGGAACCAGCTGTGCAGACCTCCAATGCTCTCAAATGAAGTTAGTATATGCAAAAGAAAAAAACTCCATAGCGCAATATTGCAAGTGTAAAAAAGGATTTTAATAAAAAAGTTTCTCTCCCCTTGCTGGGGTACTCACATACTATGGGTGCGTGAGTGCACCATCCTTAACAAACAAAGAACGGTCAATCTCGCGGTGTGGCATGCGATACGGTGTGTGTATTGAAACTCTCCTTCTCCCTCTCTGCTGACAGCTCCGTCCAGGCCCCTCCCCATTCTTAGTACCGGTTAAGAATGAGACAATGTAATTGAAACTTGACAAGAAAAGAGCCCATCGCGTCCTTCTGGGAGAGAGGCATTTAGCCTCAGACAAGAATGTGAGATTCTTATGGTCAGTACGAATGAGAACCGCCACAGTGGTACATTCGAGGAGATGTCTCAATTCTTTAAAGGCTAAAATGATCACTAACAGCTCTCTGTCACCAATCTCCTAATTGCACTCCACAGGTGACAACTTCTTGGAAAAGTAGCCACAAGGATGCATAGCACTCTCAGAGGTAGTATGTTGAGACAGAAGGGCGCCAACTCCAGTCTCAGAAGCATCAACCTCAAGGATAAAAGGTAACGTAGGATCAGGATGTGCCAACACAGGAACAGAAACAAAGGCAGCCTTGAGACTCTCAAAGGCCTTAATGGACTCCAGAGACCAAATCTGTGGGTTACCATCCTTTCTGGTCATATCAGTCAGGGGCTTGACCAGAGAGGAGAAGTTACGAATAAACTTTCGATAATAGTTGGCAAAGCCAAGAAAACGCTGCAGAGGATGTAAACCCACGGGTCGGGGCCACTGTAAGACTGCTGAAAGTTTCTCTGGGTCCATTGAAAGACCAGCAGTGGAAATTACATAACCCAGGAATTTAACCTGTCCACGATGGAATTCACACTTCTCCAATTTACAATAGAGATTGTTCTCTCTTAGTTTCTGAAGCACGCGATAGACATCTGTGCTCGGGCAAATGCTCGGTATCGGCATCGATACCCATACTAGTATAGGTATTGGTGCAACCCTACTTAAAACCTCTGTTAGGTTTGTATTACTGCATCCCCCTGGGAGATTTTTCAACCTCACTTCCTGTTCAAGTAACACCCTGTCATAACATGACGCATAGGGAGTCACTGGGACAGCACCTGCAGGGCAATCTGCCAATTAGACCTAGAGACAATGATAAAACCTGATAGAGGTTCTTCCCCTTTTTTGCCATTGTAAAAAGACATACTTTTAGAATCTTCCAAGGAAATACAATTACCTGTGAGCATGAATGAGAGCATTGAATGCAAGACCATCCCGCCAGCTTTTGGAGAAATCCTGCACATCCACATTGGAGTAGGGGGCTGTTTTAATTTGACACCAAATAAGAAGAGCTTCTTTGGCCGATGCTTGAGCTGCAGTAGCACCAAATTCATCCTGGTTACAAGGACAAAATATTAAAGAGGAATTTTTTTTTTTTAAATTGTAAGAAAATGCAAAAGCCAAACTTTTGTAACTTATTTTATTAAGCAGTTAGGGGATAGGAGATGAATTACACACCAAGCAGCTTTGTTATTAGTTGTAATGTTGTATATCCTGACTCAAAGGGGAATTTTGCATGTGTGCAATGCCACCCCATGTTTACCTATGCTCCAAGCGGGGGGGGGGGAATAAAAAATCTTTTTGTAACTATTGTTATTCTTTGTCAACCACTTTACAAATCATTTCACATTTCTTTTTCATTATAAATTCACAATTCACAGAGCTTTATTCAACCCCCTAATGTTGAACACGGTCCATCTTGCAACCTACCATACAGAAGCCATTTAATTTTCTGCCATCTGCACATTGGTATGAGGGCTCTCAATGTATGGAGGTATCAGTTGACTGTACGGTCATGCCATCACATCATGTCTGCTAGAACATCACCTCGTATTCATACCCAAACCACTGAATTTCAATACATTAAACTGCTTGGTCTGGTTTATGGAGTCTGTGGAGTCATACTGAGAGGCCACAACAGGTGACACCAAAGGCAGCTAAACCACATGAGGCTCAACATCCACTAGTAAGGGCCTGCTTTAGAAAGGTGGCCACCAATGGCCAGATCCCCTAAAATAAATGTCAGGTAGAGTGACTCCTGTATGTCCAATGCAATGCTCTGCACCAGGACCTACTATTGACATTTCACAGCACACTTGCAACACTTATCAAGTGATAATGATTGCTTGTGACAATTGAATGGGCTTGTCATCTCCCTCAATGGAGGTAATAACGCCAAATAGCAACAAGCAATGCTCTAATCGGGAGCAACATTTGCAGAATTCAACCTTTATACACTGTGGCAACAAATACTCCATATATGGAACTTTAGGCTAGGTTCACATTATCGTGTGTGGGGAACGCACACAAAAGAAATGTGCTGCTTGTTAGCAGACGCGCGGGGGTGCCATTAATTCCTAATGGCTCCCCCCAGCATCAGGAAAATGCCTGCATTTTTGTGCGTGCAAAACTGCATGATGCCAAAGTACATTGCGATTCTGTGCAGTGTGATTTTAAAAAAGGGTACAAGACTTTTTGCCCCGAAATGCTGTGGGTAGGGCAGCCCATTGAAATAAATAGGCTGCCCTACATGCAGAATGCAGCCGCATAGATCTGCCAAGCCTTGGTAAGCACTGCAATCACATGCAGACTAGTTTGTATGGGAATCATAGAAACTTGTTTTCACTTGAGTTTCATTGGTCAGTTTATATACTAATCCTTCTACAACAAGAGGGTCTAGAGTTCAGTACTTTAGCTGTACCTTATCCAATGTGATGGAAGCAATCTGAAATCGCAGAATAATAATCCAAATCAATCCTAAAATTAATGTCCGATCTCCATCTACGATATTTTCTGGACCAATAAGCTTCACAGGGACCTAGAATAGAAATAAGGGGAATTAAAAAATAGGACATGGTCTACTTATAACAAAGCTGCCATTATAGCGATCTGTCGCTACAAATAATAACACTATGGTTCTGACGTAAACTTAGATCTAACATTATATTGTATGCAGATGATTGCTCTGGAAGACATATTTAAAATTCAACATTTATGTTTCATTATTCCAGGATGCCAGTTTCAGCAACTTGTGTAGAAGCTGTCACAGTTTTATTTATTTTTCATCTTAGGGTGATAACTGAGTGTGCATGCTACCGGTTCCTTTTATTTTTGCCTTGTCTGGACAACTCCGGTCAAGGGTGAGGGATGAAATGATAGGCAATTAAAAGATGGGTAAAAAGGCACCATTTTTGCCAATTCATTTTTTTTTTACAGGCAACCGCCCTGAAAATTATTCAACAATAAGGGATAGTTCACAGCACTGGATTGCACAGCATTACCGTTACTGCTATGAAATGTGACAAGTCTCTTAAGCTTGCGTAATAAGCAGCCATTTCTTGTTCTCTGCAGACTTTTGATGCTTTCTTCCCATCCCTCTATATCTATGATAGGCCAATATGTTAAAGTATATTTAAACCATAATGGTAACCTTTTCTATCTGCTCCATTTGGTCTGAAATATACAATTTAAAGTGTACTAAATCAAGTAATATGAAAATAGTTCATCCCCCCCCCCCCCCCCCCCAGTGCTATACCTTTTTGGATGATCTGTATACCACATTTACATGATAAACTGAACAGTTTCTCCAGTGCTGAGGGTCCAGGTAGTAGAAGATTTCCACTACAGCCTGTATACACGCCCACATGCGTGGTGTCAATATCATGTGACCTGGCTAGCTCTGAGAACAAGTAAATGTTCTTTCCAGCATAAAAGACACAACTGAGCATGTGCAGGTCGGCTACCCTGCCTGTGTTAGCTGGTTTTCCCCAGATAGACAGTGCAGGAGAGAAGGATCTGTGCATACAGGATAAAACAGTCTTTTTACACAATGCAGAGGATTAACCCTTTAAGTTCCACAGTGAGTATAACAAGCATGCTATGCTGCATATACAGACTGATTTTACTGTTTGAAATTACCTTTGGATCCTGCCAGAAATCTAGTGATATTGTACATTCCACTGTACTCTGCAGGGTTATCCTAAGCAGAGTTATTAACTCTGCCTAGTTCGCCTTTATGAACTACTGAACACCTTCCCTTTACGTTACAGAAATAAGTACAATGGAAGTTTTTTTCAGTAGTCCTAACACACTTCCTGACTTAGACTGTCAACAGTAAATGGATTCAAACATGCTTGGGACAAACATAGATCTATACTCAGACAAAAAAAATTAACAAAAAAAAAAGTAAATTAAAGTGGTGGTAAACCCGGCTTTGTGACTTATATCTACAGGTAAGGTTATAATAAAGCTTACCTGTCAGTACAAGGAATATCTCCTAAACATGCACTGTTTAGGTGATATTCATTGTTTTTCTCACTTCAGAGCGCACTGCGCTCTGAAGGGATGGCATACTGATTATGCCGTCCCTTCAGAGCTCTGAGCTGTTGCCCTGACCCCATGCTCCATGCGTGCTCCATCCATGGCTCATCCATTCATCCTTGCTCCATCCGTGCTCTATCCATGCTCCATGCGTGCTCCATCCATGGATCATCCATTCATCCATGCTCCATCTGTGCTCTATCCATGCTCCATGCGTGCTCCATCCATGGCTCATCCATTCATCCATGCTCCATCCGTGCTCTATCCATGCTCCATGCGTGCTCCATCCATGGCTCATTCATCCATCCATGTTCCATCCCTGGCGCATCCGTGCTCCATCCATGGCTCATCTGTGCTCCATCCATAGCTCATCCATCCCCATCCATGGCTCATTCATGCTCACCCATACCCATCCATGGCTCATTCATGCTCACCCATACCCATCCATGGCTCATTCATGCTCATCCATGTCACATCAATGCCACATCAGTGATCATCTGTGCCACATCAGTGATCATCCTTGCCACATCCATGCCACATCCATGCCACATTAGTGCTCATCCGTAGTGTATCAATTTTCCTGTGCAAATATGAGTGCCAAAATAATAACATGTGAATATACAAATATATAATACATTCATGTGTATTTCTTCTTGTGATAATATAAATCCTGTGCTTGAGTGCAATCAAATGTTTAATTAATAAAAATGTCAGAAAGAAGTTGTGACTTGTTGAGTCTTCACAAATCCTCAAAAATCCGTGCTTTGTATCTATTCACCTCAGTGCTCCCCCATAAGAAATGCGCTCACCTCACAAAGTGTGACCTCACACTTACGTTTGGTCAAATAAAGCTTTTTAGTCACCCTGGACTGACACATCATACTTTCCTCCTCATTGCTCCATTGATGTGCCTCCATTATGACTCGATATACATGAGAGAAAAAGAGCTCCAAATAAGGCTTATATCGTTTTAAACAATATTAAATTTATTTAAAAATGTGCATAGAATTCACATTTAAAAGGTGCTCCAGTGCACCAACTGTATACAGCGTATATCATATAAAACCACAATGCTTCAGCTACTTCGTGTCTCTCCGTAAAAGATGGAAAAGGGTCTTGCCAAACAAATCTGCCCCTCCCCTATGTGTTACATCACAGGGTCTCGTGACTCTGATCCCCTGCAGATTTTGTAAGTTTGCCCACTTATAAAGAAATGAAGGGTCTAAAATTTTTATCATAGTTGTATTTTAAATGATGTAGACAGAATATTAACCAAAAATCCAGAAAAAAACATGATACAGATGCTATAAATTAGGTTGCAGTTCAGTGAGTAAAATAAGTATTTGATCCCTAAGCAAAACATGACATAGTACTTGGTGGAAAAAACCCTTGTTGGCAAGCACAGAGGTAAGACGTTTCTTGTAGTTGGTGACCAGGTTTGCACACATCTCAGGAGGGATTTTGGTCCACTCTTCTTTACAGATCTTCTCTAAATCCTTAAGGTTTCTTGGCTGTCGCTTGGCAACGTGAAGTTTCAGCTCCCTCCATACATTTTCTATAGGATTAAGGTCTGGAATCTGGCTAGGCCACTCCATGACCTTAAAGCGGAGTTTTGCTACAAAATTTTTTTTAGATGTCAGCAGCTGCAAATACTGCAGCTGCTGACTTTTAAAATAAGGACACTTACCTGTCCCGGGGTCCAGCGATGTCGGCACCCGAGGCCGAACCGTCCCTCGATCCTCGGGTGCTGCCGCCACCATTCTCACTGAGGGAATCGGGAAGTGAAGCGTTGCGGCTTCACTGCCCGGTTCCCTACTGCGCATGCGCGAGTCGCGCTGCGCGTCTACACTGGTCCCCATTGTGTTGTGGGAACTGTGTATTTCCCACAACACAACGGGGGTGGGCGGGGACTCTGCGGCTAGCTGCGGCTAGCTATACCCAGAAGTGGGTGCAGATACCTGTATTATACAGGTATCTGCACCCTCCTCCCCCCTGAAAGGTGCCAATTGTGACACCGGAGGGGGGGGAGGAATCCGATGAGCGGAATTTCCACTTTAGGGTGGAACTCCGCTTTAATGTGCTTCAACTAGAGCCACTCCTTTGTTGCCTTGGCGGTATATTTTGGTTCATTGTCATGCTGGAAGACATATCCATGACCCATCTTCAGTGTTCTGGCTGAGGGAAGGTTATCATCCAATATTTTATAATACGTGGCCCCGTTCATTAGCCCCTCAATGCGGCACAGTCAGTCTGTACCTTTAGCAGAGAAACAGCCTCAAAGCATAATGTTTCCACCTCTGTACTTGACTGTAGGGATGGTGCTCTTAGGCTCATATTCAACATTTTTCTTCCTCCAAACATGTGCAAGTCAAGTTAATGCCAAAGAACTCAATTTTGGTCTCATCTGACCACAGCACTTTCTTCCAATTCTTCTCTGAATCATTTAGATGTTCATTGGCATGACTGTACATGTGCCGTCTTCAGGAGGGGGACTCCCCATGTTTGGAGGAAGAAAAATGCTGACTATGACCACTAAGAACACCATCCCTACAGTCAAGCACAGAGGTGGAAACATTATTTTTTGGGGCTGCTTCTCTGCTAAAGGTACAGACCGACATTGCCGCATTGAGGGGCCATTGGACAGGGCCATGTATTGTAAAATATTGGATGAGAACCTTCTTCCCTCAGTCAGAACACTGAAGATGGGTCATGGATGGGTCTTCCAGGATGACAATGACCCAAAACTTACCGCCAAGGCAACAAAGGAGTGGCTCAAGAAGAAGCACATTAAGGTCATGGAGAGGCCTAGTCAGTCTCCAGACCTTAATCCTATAGAAAATTTATGGAGGGAGCTGAAACTTCAAGTTGCCAAGCGACAGCCAAGAAACCTATAAGGATTTATAGAAGATCTGTAAAGAAGAGAGGACCAAAATCCCTATTGTGTGCAAACCTGGTAACCAACGATTTGAAACGTCTTACCTCTGTGTTTGCCAACAAGGGTTTCTCCACCAAGTACTAAGTCATGTTTTACTTAAGGATCAAATACTTATTCCACTCACTGAACTGCAACTTAATTTATAGCATTTGTTTTATGTGTTTTTTCTGGATTTTTGGTTGATATTCTGTCTCTATCATTTAAAATACACCTATGATTATACAATATGATTATAATACACCCCTTCATTTCTTTGTAAATGGGCAAACTTACAAAATCTGTAGGGGATCAAATACTTATTTCCCCCACTGTACAGTTGGTGCACTGGAGCACCTTCTAAATGTGAGTTCTATGCACATTTTTAAAGTAAATTGAATATTGTTTGAAACGATATAAGCCTTATTTGGAGCTCTTTTTCTCTCATGTATATCAAGTCATAATGGAGGCACATCAATGGAGCAATGAGGAGGAAAGTATGATGTGTCAGTCCAGGGTGACTAAAAAGCTTTATTTGACCAAACGTAAGTGTGAGGTCACACTTTGTGAGGTGAGCGCATTTCTTATGGGGGGCACTGAGGTGAATAGATACAAAGCACGGATTTTTGAGGATTTGTGAAGACTCAACAAGTCACAACTTCTTTCTGACATTTTTATTAATTAAACATTTGATTTTATCAAGCACAGGATTTATATTATCACAAGAAGTAATACACATGAATGTATTATATATTTGTATATTCACATGTTATTATGTTGGCACTCATATTTGAACAGGAAAATTGATACACTAAGTGGTTGGTTACATTCATTATCACTAGCGCAGCATTATTTGTTTAAGCACTTCAATACCAGGCACTTACGCCCCTTTCTGCCCAGGATAATTTTCAGCTTTCAGCGCTGTCACACTTTGAATGACAATTGCACGGTCATGCAACACTGTACCCAAACTAAATTTTTTATCATTGTCTTCCCACAAATAGAGCTTTCTTTTGGTGGTATTTGATCGCCTCTGCAGTTTATATTGTTTGCTAAACAAACTAAAAAAGACCAACATTTTTGAAAAAAATTATTTTTTTTTTAGTTTCTTTCATTAAATGTTGTTTTCCCTTTCACTGACGGGCACTGATGAGGCGGCACTGATGGGCACTGATGAGTTGGCACTGATAAAATGGCACTGATGGGCACTGATGAGGAGGCACTGATATGTAGAATTGATGGGCACTGATAGGCGGCACTGATATTCAGCACTGACGGGCATCAATAGGCGGCACTGATATGCAGCACTGATGGGCACTGATAGATGGCACTGATGGGCACTGATAGGCGGCACTGATGGGCACTGACAGGTGGCACTGATGGGCAGAACTGATGATTAGGTACTGAGAAGTACTGACAGGTGTTACTGCTGGGCAGTGATTGGCACTGTGGTGGGCAGTGATTGGCACTCTGGAGGGCAGTGATTGGCACTATGGTGGGAACTGGCACACTTTATTGTTGTGGCACTTCTGGGCACTGATTAGCAGGTTATTGTTACATTTGAGGGGTCTGTGCTGATAATCAATGTGCTGATTATCAGCATAGACCCCCCTCTGACAGGGAGAGCCGCCGATTGGCTCTCCCTGTCAGCGCGAAGCGAGGAATGCCGTTTACCGGCACTTCCTGGTTCACGTGATGATCAGCTGTGATTGGTCACAGCTGTTCACGTGGTAAGAAGCCTCTGACAGAGGCTTCTTATCACGGTCGGAGATGCGGGGTGTCAGACTGACACGCCGCACTTGCGATCGCCGCTATGCGTGCCCCCACAGGCGCGCACCAGCATGTCATCCTGCTGGACGTCATATGACGCCCAGTCAGGATAACAGAACCACTTCCCGGCCGTCAATCTGCTATAGGCTGGGCGGGAAGTGGTTAAAGTTTTGTTTTTTTTCTCCCAGAGATTACTACCGCTTTAAAAAAAAATGGGTCAGACTTGATGGACCACTTGTTTTTTTTTTCTGCCATCACTTTTCTAAGTTTAAAAAATGTACTGCAGCACTTAATTATAAGTGCATCTGCACTTTTAGTTTTCCCTTGGTCCCCCTGCAGAGTTCCCTAAATACCTCTTGAGCCAGACTGTAAAGTCCACCTAATGCAGGTTCATGTGATGGGGTGGCAATGATGCTGCACTGCTTCTGAATTCAGAGCAGAGTTGCCACTCTCATGCAGGCCAGTGTTGCCAACCGTCAGTATTTTTACTGGAAGCCAGTTAAAAAAACAGGCAATTTTCTCCTGCCAGTAAATGCCAGTATAAGGAAAAAGTTGCCAGTAAAAAATATGGCTGTGATGTTTGGCTCGGTCCAGAGCTGGCCGAGACCATCCGAGTCCCTGCTACAGTGTGTTCAGGCAGCTCTGGTGGAGGCAGTGCCCGAGAGTGTCGTGTGATGTCATGGTGCAAGGTAGCCAAGCAGAGCGGCCAGAGCCTTGTGTGCAGGTCTGCAGGACAGGAGCAGGAGCGGGAGTGCCAGTGCTGTTTAGACTGGAGTGGACTGAAGGGACCAAGAGTGTGTGTGCCTTCCTATTCTAATATCTTGCCCTCTTGAGTCCTGTTCCTGAGCTACTTACTTACTATATCGAAAATAAAATAAGAAATGTGTTTTTTGCCCTAATATCTACCTTAAATCACATTGCTAATTGCATATTGTACTTGTTTGTAGCCTAAATACTAAAATTTGCACTTAAAACTGTAATTTTGTAACTTTTGGAAATTCCAGTAAAAACTTGGCTGTGCCAGGAAATTTTGGGTGACGTCTCAGTAAATTTCAATCTGGTAGGTTGGCAACACTGATGCAGGCTGTGCCTGCTTGTACTACATTGGGATGAAAAAATATTGCAGGGGGAGTGACTATCAGCATTGTCACTGCTGATTCACTAGCCCGTAGCTTGTCAGTCAGCCACACTCAGTCCCGCCCACTGTTTTCTGGATTGACAGCAGTGATTCTGCTGCGGAAAACACCACAGTGGAGAAGTGGAGCATGTGGGACACAAATAAAGGATTTGGCTCCATAAGGGATTTTGCTTACTTTGAGGCTTGTGCATCACATAGTAATTAGATATTGTACTTGTTTAGACTGTCACTCATGAGCCTATAATTGTACTTTTAACTAATTTAAAACTTTAATAAACATTACTGAAACTAAAGAAACCAAATCATTCTACAGGAAATGTAGATAGGCTTTTTTCTTCTGATTGACATGTTGTTCTATGACTAGGCTGAGCTTACAATTAGAGAATCAATATACAAGACATTATGAGCGGCTTGGTAGTAAATTCCAGGCGAATCATTTATGTGGGACAAACTGGGGATTTGTGATTTTTTTTTTTAGTTGTGTACTTACTAACTAAGAAGTTAAAGTGGTGAAATGTTAAAGAGAACCTGTAATGTTGAGGAGAAAAGGAACTGAAAAGGAAGTGGTAGACACAACAGGAAGTGAAAGGAATTCTCCTGTTCTCTGTCATCAGAACAATTGTTTCAAGACATAGAGAGTAAATCTCTGTATTCGGGACACAGGTGGCAATTACAGCCTTGTTGAGGTTCCAACTCTTCTCAACTCTATTAAAAAAAAAAAAAAGAATTTGGATAGACTTTATGGACAAATCATTTGCACGCCATACATATGTTTAAGGGCATTAAAGGTTTTGGATGTCAAAATGTTTTACTGGCATCCAAGTATACTTAATTGTGGAAAACCTATATATTCCAATTGTTATATTTTTCCCTTTGAGTTGGTTAACTTCCAAACTAGTGCTATATATTCCATGACCGCAATATACCATAAGATCAGCGAAGGCATAAAAGAATTATGCTGTCTGACTTGCATATTGCAACAATATTGTGTCTGGGTTTGTGCCATGGATATCCCAGCCAGGAAAGTAATATACGTAGTTCATATATACAGGTCGGGGGAGGGAGATGGCAGACACACAGTGACAGAACGAAGGCCGTAGACTCTTCAGACTCAAATGAGCAATATAAAATATCCAGCAAATAACTGATTCTTCTACCGAAAACATTTACATGCTGAACCCAAATTGGCCTTCATGGTTGACATTCAACTATATTGAGAGAATAAGGTGGGCAATCATTGCTGAGCTTCTTCTGACAATCTAAATTACCTGGCTGCCTTTGGGTTTGATACGCACAGTAACCACTTATTAATGACCAAAATGCATCAGCTGAGGTCAGAGTAAAGTAAGAACTCCATCAGCATACTTGTTCTGGGTCATTGACACAATAGAGCTGATTTATTAAAAATTTGATTTGCAAATGTCTTAACATTTGTGCAAGAGTAACACATAATTATCGCAAAGTAATATATGTGTAATAGTTTTCTTGTTGCCTTTCGCCAGGCAAATGTTACATTTGAATAGCTTAAGAACATTTGAATGTAAGAGTTAAAAGGCTAAGAACATTCAACCTGCAGGAGAAAGTATGAGGAACACCTGCCCTGTGTACAGTCTATAGAGAATCTTGTGTGAACGAACAAAGGAATGGATGTTCAACCAAACAAAGCTCCAGCTGCAGAGTGAAGTAAAACATTCAGCAGTGGTATTACTACATTACTGGAATTATACATCACACTTCCGCAAATATTGAGACTTTCATAAAGTGCTTTCAACCCAAAAGCATTGGAACCATTGGGTCAGCATAGTATCCATCAAGTCATTTGACTTACAAGCGTATATGACCTAGGGGGGCGTAAGCCTCTCCAGGTCATCAACATCTGGTAAGCCTCCTCTTGTTTACTGGTGGTGGTTCATTTGAGATTATAGTCCTTTGGAATAACTACGCTGTGTGAACATCTACTTAGTATTTTTGGACTTTTATATTTATGCACTTATTTTCACTATACGTGCCAACTTTAGTTTTCATATACAATATTTGCTGTGATATGATTATATTCATGCACTTGGCTAACATTCACTGATCTAATCAACTTTTTTGCACATATCTTGTTGTTTATGTAGTATGGTTTATTATGGTGTAAGTCACTTTTTTTACTAAGGTATTCCTCTATACACTTTATATGTACCCCCCCTTATATAGGAGGGTATTTTTTATTAATTTTTTTATTAGTTACATTCTCATTAGTTTGTCAGGCTACCAGCAGTGGGGATGGATGGTGCACCTATGCCCTCCAGCCTCAGCCAAAGGTCAGACCCTCATGCTCCAGGGCTAAAAGCCCAGTGTGCAAGAGGCCATGAGTGACAACATTAAAGCAACCCCACTACCAGGTATAAGAACATACAGCAGCAGTCCCCTGTAAAAGAAGATATATATTTGCCTTTCCAACAGGCAGTTTATTAGAACTTAACTCTCTTGAGGAACTCCAGGGTCTGCATTCTGAAACATCTGTGTGTTTTGGATAGTGTTTCCCTTGGGTGCAGTGGTTCCTCCTGCCGACTCTTATTTCACCACAGAACACAATAGTGATCTGACCACCTCTACCCATACACAAAGCTTTAAATGACTTTTCCCCCACCCGCAACTTGGCAGCCTCTCACACAACTTGGCAACTTTTCCCCCCACACAACTTGGCAGCCTCTCCACCCTAGCTAAACTTAGTTTCCAAGTTTGGTAAAGAGGTAGAAGCCATTAAGTTTTGAGGAGGGAAAGGCCGCTACATTATGCAAGGAGAATGAAGCAGACCGGTTCTGGGAGTGGAGGTGTGAGGGCAGCAGTCTGTGATATATTTCAAAGATGTTCAAGCTTGTTGTCTAAATTGGTCCTATTGTGTAGTACTTGTGTATGCTAGATAGGGAGCTTAGACTACAAGCTCTTGAGGACAGGGACTTATGTGAATGTTTAATGTACAATTGTAAAGCGCTGTGTAAACTGAGATATATATATAATTTTCTCTTGCAATAAAAAAAATATGGGAAGTATGTAAATCTTGAAAATCATATTGAAAAGGTATAATTTACTCACAAATTTATATATGACCACATTGCAGTGTTTGCTAATAGGCTTGTGCAATTCGTTTCGTAACGAATCGAAATTCAGCCGAATTTTGCATCTTTCGGACATTTGGATGCATCCGAATGTCCAAATAAAAGAATAATGAATTTCAATGAATACGAAAGAAATTATAGCGGATTATAGCGGATATAACAAATGAATTCGACATGATTCGGTAATTCGTTAAAGGTCTAATGAAACAAAAGGTCATCTCAAAGTAAATCTTACAGTCCAATCAGCTGATTAATTTTGTGCTGAAGGTTGGATTACTGGCAAAGTGCATTCCTGAGAACTGAGTGAGAAGGGTGTTGTATTGTATTTGAGCCGAGGAGAAGAGATATTGTTATTGTGTGTGTTAAAAGATTCAATAAACAAACGACTTTCCAAACTACAAATCATTATCACGAATATATATACATACATAAATATCCAATTTCAAGGAATACAAACTAAATTATAGCGCATATAACGAATGGATTCAACATGATTCGAGATTCAGTATAACGAATATCGGCACTCTACGATTAATAACGAATTTTTCGAAAACATATTAACGTAACATACGAAAATAACAGAACGAAATTATGTATTTTACGAATGACAACGAACCGAAACTAAATGAATTTTTCCGTTGTGCACAAGTCTACTTGCTAATAGGTGTATAAAAAATAAAAATATTGAAATTACATACTGGGAGGCCACTCTGGGATGCCTTTGTACACTACAGCAACTATGTTGCTAAAACCAGAACACAAAATAAAGCTCCCCCTGCAAAGAACAATTTAGATACTCAGCCCTATCAGGCTAGAGATCTCTGCTGCAATAAAAGAAAATTGCTGGCTAAAGAATTTTCAGAAACTACTTCCGGGGGTGTTGACTTCCAGGTCCCCCTCTATGGCGCTCTATGTCACTTCAAGACACAGTGGTGATGCAGAGGCCAGTGGATCGCACCACAGGGTCCAGCAGGGGGCCAGGCATTTGACACTCAAGGAAGTATCGCTTTCTGAAGATTTTTCAGGATTAAATTAAAATAATAAACATGATATACTAACCTTCTCTGTGCAATGGTATTGCACAATGCAGCCGCGAACCTCCGTTTCTGGGGTCCCCCACTGATGTTCCTCCTCTTCTGAGTGTGCCGCGATAGCAAGTGGCTTGCTGTGGGCTCGCTCCTGAGCTGGGATGTGTGCATCCATAGACACACACAGTGTGGCTCAGCCCAGCCCCCAGTCCCTCCTCACAAGATTTGACTGACAGCAGCAGGAGCAAAAGGCTCCCACTTCTGTCTCTGTGTCCTGTGAAGTGATGAACAGAGACCAGTGCTGCTGTAGACGGGCACAGCGCTGGATCAAGATAGGGCACTGGTAACTACATAGGGAGGTAATGGGACAGTGCGACTACTGGAACATTTTTAATCTTAAAGCAGTTGTAAGAAGTTGTTTCTTAATTTTTTTTGTACCTGCAAGGTAATGGCATAATATGCTAGTATGTATCACACACTAGCACATTATGTTAAACTTACCTTAAAACGAAGCTCTTCTAGCGTTGAGATGTCAGCACTGCAGGTGCTCTCATCTTCACCTGTATTGCTTCCAGGTTTCGCGGACTCCGCTTTTGTGACTGGCTGAGGCCGTGATGATGTCACTCCCGTGCATGTTCACAGCACAGGGCTCTGAAGGAATGGCACGTGTGGCCGTTCCTTCAGAGCGCATGCGCCAGTGATGTCACCGGCTGCATGTACAGTAAATATCTGCTAAATGATGCACGTTTAGGAGATATTTACACTACCTATAGGTAAGCCTTATTATAGGCTTATCTATAGGTAAAAGTAAGAGATAGAAGTTCACTTCCACTTTAATGCAAGGAATGCTTGAGGTAAAAAATGCTTTGTGTAGAACCACTTTAAGTACTATTGCAGCTTGATGAATTGGGATTGTAAAGAAAGACAAAGAAACATCCATGAGAGATTTGGGAAACTAGAGGCAGAAGTGTAAAGTGTTATAGGTCATGGGGCTCATAGGAGTCACCGAAACTTTTTCCTGTGAACTGGCCAGTTCTCTTTATACGTATTTCTGACCTTGGACTTCAGGAAGGCAAGAGCTTTGCTGTTGTTTTCCAGAAAATGAACTCTCATCCTCCCTCGTGCTGGTTTGGGTAGTTGTTCTCCTGAAATATATTCCAAGAGTCGAAGCAGGTACAAGCCATCACATAGCTCTGTGTATATATCTGAAATGGGTTCAGAATTCTGTAGAGAAACAAAGAATAGATCAGACCAACATGTCCCCAGAGAAGACATCAGATAGCATACATGACACAACAGTGAGCGACAGTTATGGCCAATTTAGTTTCATAAATGTCTTAATTAAAGGAAACTCATACACTAAGTTGCAAATGTTATAAAACAAACCACAGAACAACAAACACAATACATGTGATGACTGTGTAAAAACAGATAACAAACGAAAAAAACTAAAGGATATACAATTGCTACACAAGCCATGTTGTAATTTAATGCCCCACTCTGGGATTTTGTGATTGCTGGAACAAATAAAGATCTTTATCCAAATGCCCTTTTTTTACTTAACTTATCCCACGGTCATGTGATGCCGCAGCCCCAAGTCTTCTCTGCTGTTTACTTCCTGCTTGGGGTTCTACATCTCTGCCTGCATGACATGAACACTTCCTAGTAGATGGCCAATGGCAGGGTTCACTTAGGGGGGAACTGACATTATCACAGGGGGATAATAGGGGACCGGTGGTCTTGGGGTGCCATTGTAGCGCTGGATTAGCAGTCCCCAACACCAGAACCGATGGCTGAAAGGTACCTTGATGGGGAATTTAGGTGAGTATTGCTGGCTTCACCAGGTAATAGGGAAAAAAGACTGTCAACATAGGTTGGGGGGAGAAAGCTAATTTCATCCCAGAATGGGGCTTTATTGTTATTATAAATTACCTTTCCGTTTCAATCTGAAGCCACTGTAATTTTCTGTAAAATTCCATGCAATCTGTACACAGTTGGTATACAGGATGCTTCTAGAAATGCAATTTCTTGGTTGTGTGATTGGCTCACTTATTTCCCCAGATGTCTGCACTAAGATACAAGCCAGATTTTAGACACCCCTTGTAACAGGGATTTGAGTTTTGTTGAGGTACTCCCCAAGGTTTAATTAAAAAAAGGGATGCAGACCCTGTAGCTTTTCTAATCAGAACACTGAGAGTGCATCAGCTTATTTCAATGAACCAGACCCTCCCATTCATTTTCAGTATGCATAGGACATTGTAAAACAGCTGTTTCTTTACAACAGTGGTCTCCAAACTGCGGGCCCGAGGGCCAAATGTGGCCCTTTGCTTGCCTTTATCAGGCCTTTGGGACACTATTCCCCCTACTGATACAAGACAATATTCCTTCTACACCAACAATGGGGCATAATTCCTGTCACTGATACCAACAATATGGCACTATTCCTACCACTGTCCTACCACTGTCCCAAACAATGGGGCACTATTCTTTCTATGAACACCAATGATCGGACACGTTTCATCCCCCTGACACCAACTGCAGGGCCATATTCTTCTCACTGACACCATTCATGGGGCACTATTCCTTGCCCTGATACCAACAATATGTCACTTTTCCTCCCACTCACACCGATGATGGGGCACTATTCCTTCAACTGATACCAACAATGCAGCACTATTCTTCCCACTGACACCAATGATGGGGTACTATTCCTCCCACTGACACCAATGATGGGGCACTATTCCTCCCACTGACACCAATGATGGGGCACTATACCTCCCACTGACACCAATGAGGGGGCACCATTCCTCCCACTGATCCCAAAGACAGGACACTATTCCATCCAATGACACAAATAATGGGACACTATTTTCTCCCCTAATACCAACAATTGGGCAATATTCTTCCTACTAATACCAATGATGGGGCATTATTTACTCACATTGATACCAGGGCATTTTCTACTCACACTGGCCACAGCCCAGCCCCCTCAAAAGTTTGGAGACCCCTGCTTTACACCAACAAAATGTAGGAATCTGCTACAAAGTTTGTTAAAATCTTTGCAATATACATTGATCACCCAGGGAGCATTGTTTTTTTTTCAACAAAAATGGAGTTACTCAATAATTTCTTATGCAAACTTAAATTGTTAATGGTGTTATTTCTTTGAGCCTACTCTCCATGATAGTGTGAGAATGTTCACAAACTGAGAGCACCCGAAAGTTGCTGGTTCCTTCAAACAAACAGATACTGTACGTTATTGTGATATGCAGATGAGTGAAAGGATGTCTCTGATGGAGTGTTCAAATGGGACAGGCCTTAGGGCAAATCCAGGATATACTCATAGGTAATATTTCCATATTAAAGTTTATGGAAACCCTAATGATGAACTTTTTTTATTTGATTTTTGATCTGTTATACCATTGAAAATGTTTTCTTAAATCTGATAAGTGCAAAAAATACCTATTGCCTTTGTAGTCTTAACACCCTTCCAGTGAGTGGATGTTGTCACCCTAGGGCAGGACTTGTGTTACTGGCAGGATCACCAAGGCAGGATAGATATGCTTTAAGTTGGCCATAGATCTTCAAGGAAAGTTTTAATTCCAGACACAACTCAATCACCATGTGGCTGGTCTCACAGCTGGCTGTCCCACAAACATGTGCTCAACTCTGAAAATCAATATTTATGCCTATGAACAGAGGAGGAGGAAGTAATACAGACAAATGATGACCATCCCAACCTAAAACTAGCCTTTGTTGCCAGAAGCACATGGAAAAACATGTCAAAAACAATCAAAAAATTCCCAGCTCACTTACCAGACAGCCTGCAACAAACCAAATTGACCCTGTCTAACAGTTCATGTTAGAAACAAGGGGTTTTTGTTAGCACACATTTGCAAATATATGCATAAGCTGCAACGGCCACGTCATGGCACCCCAGTGTACTGATTTCCGAACTCAATCATTTTGAGAGTTTCCCAAGTTGGAGCACATACTGTATATAATAATGGATAGATTAAGGGCAGATATGCCTGGAGGGAGCCCACACCTGCTTAAAGGTATAGAGATGCACTGGACACCCAGCAGAAGCACAATGGCAGCAAAGGTATTCAATGCATCCCCTTACCAATTCACAAACAGTACAAACAAAGGGCAAACACCCCAACCTATAACTGGTCTTTGCAGCAAAGAGCACATGGAAGGGTGGCGCATGTCAAAAAATAAACAAAAATTCCCAGCTTAATTACCAGCCAGCCTGCAGCGAACCAAATTGACCCTGTCTAACAGTTCATGTTAAAAACAAGGGGTTTAGTGGAGGAGGGAGAAGTGGCTCTAAGTCCATTGTCTTGGGGAAGAACTGTCAATCATACAAGGTTTTTAAATGTGCCTGATTGGTCTTCCTGACAACTCTCACTACCCAAATCCACCAGCAAACTGTCAAAGATTGACATCACTCCTTGAACATTGAAACATTTATAGGGATATATACACTCCCCCTGATTTCTGATGAGCCACTCAGGGATTGCGACTTCATTGTGGTAGGCAGGGAGAGCTGCATGTGTCCCTCATTCCTGAAAGTACAGAGTTTTTCTCCAGGAGTCTGACAGTAGATCGGTCAGCAAGAGAGACCAGAAAATGAATACTTGCTCAATATGGTCCCTCCTGTAAAGTCAACCTGTTTACTTACCTAGTATGGCCACAATACAGGTTCACTTTACTGTGCAGGTATTATCTATGAATTGTAATCCTAGATAACAATCAGGGAGGAGACTCATATCCTTTTGATGCCAGGAATATCACACCGCACATAATCAATTACATTCCAGAAAGTGTCCGTGTCCTGCATTTACTGCCAATATAAAAATACATCTCATTCCTTACACATTTATGACAGTTACACTTCTGTAATAATTGTCCAGAGGTCAGAAAATGAGCAAAAACCAAGAAAGATTAAATCATCTGTACTAATTTGGCAACTTTCTGTTCCAAAGTACTTGCTAAGATCCCTACAGATGATTTATGACAAGGAGTGTACCATAAATGCACACCACACCTATAGTATATTGCTAGAGGGAATATGTAGATAAATCACACCTCTATCAGTGAGTCCTGTGCCAATTTAACCAAATCATACTATTGTTCTAAATTACCAAGAAAAAACAACTCTTGTATTTTGCATTAAAGTGCATGTAAATTTACCCCGGCAGTGCTACCCGTAGAAGCCGCAGGATAGGATGGGTGTTCTGTTCTTTGCCTTGAACTTCTCAGGAACCTCAGCCCCTCTGACACACAAGGCCAGTGTACAAACATACAATATCACAGGCATTCACTGAAACGAATACTTTGCACACAACAGTAATGCTATATCAAAACAGGCATCAAACCAGGTAGTAAAGGCAAACTCAATATAGTCACCCAATATGGGAACTAGGCAAGCATAAAATGGATTAACAATGATAATAAAACACATTATCATACAAATTGATTAACCATAGAGACAAGGCATAAGATGACATTTGGCATCCAGATCAGCATAAAAAGTAGCAAGGCCACCTCAAGCAGCAGTGAGCAGTGTTAAAGCCTAATCTACTAAGTGCTGGAACTATACTGCTAGAGTACATTCATGGCAGCGATGCTGGTGCTAGAAAGACTGGGTATGAACTCTGCGAAAGAAAAGGAGCATGGTAGCAGTGTGGCAGGGGAAGAAAGGGGGCTTACAGAATAATTTTTAGTGGAGGGACAGTCCTTTCAGATGTTCCTCTGTCGGCTATCATTGGAGCCCTTTAAGTGCGTTGGTGTACTTAACGACAGTCCCAGTTAGCTTGCATGCAGTATAGACACAGTATAGGTACATACTGTATAGTCTCTGCACAGGTGCAAGGTAGACGTGCTTCAGATACCATAAAAGTTTGATATAATGCAGTATAGAGTTGGTATAGGTGCAGTCTAGGTTTGGAATGAGTGCGGTATGGATTAGGTGTACTTGGTGTCCTGCTCTCAGTGGCTCATTCCCTACTAGCAGTATCAGCAATGAGCATATTGCCCTATCGCTTTCCCTGGGATGCAGCAGTGACCTCTCTCTGTAGAAGGGAGGGTCCCCTTGGTCACTGCCTGAAATCATCCAGTGATCAACAGAGTTGCTCAGCCTTGTTTCCACATCCTTTGCCCAAAAGCATAGGAACTGGGGCATAGAGAAAAGGCAGCAGGTGCTCTAGACCGATGAATCAAAATTTGAAACATTTAGCTGTAGCAGCATAAATTGACAGTGCTATCTAAGTACCAATAATACATAAATATATTACATACTCTATACAAGTGCTATGGAATAATATTTAAACAATTACAATTAAAACAAAACTATAGGTAGAATTCATTTACATTCTGTCTGTAGATATTGTTCATCCAGTTGGTGAAGGTTTTCTTTTGCATAGCCATGCGCTGCTCTTGCAGCTTTTTAATATGTCCTTTCTCATATTCTCGTATTCCTTCTTCCTCCATTTCTGCCTCTAAGAAAAAACAATCACTTTGTTAGAATGTTTCAATATTTACACACCTTTAGTACATTTTAAATAAACATTCCTAATTATGCTAATAAATCTTCACCAACTTTGCCAGTAGACAAACATTGATTGATCACAATAAGCACACATAACAGTAAAACCCATTTTATGATCATTCATTGACATTTCCAAAGTGTTATTAGTTGTCTAATGCCACGTACACACGGTCGGACTTTCCGGCATACTTGGTCCGGCGGACCAGAGTGTGCCGGACAATCCGCCCGTGTGTGGGCGGCGGCGGACTTTTCCGGCGGACTTCTTCCCAAAAGCCCGCCGGACCTAGATTTGAAACAAGTTTTAAATCTTTCCGTAGGACTCAGTTTCGGGCGGAAAGTCCGCTCGTGTGTGTGCTGGTCCGACGGAAAGCCCGCTCGTGTGTAGGCTGGTCCGACGGAAAGCCCGCTCGTGTGTAGGCTGGTCCGACGGACCAGATACGACGCGAGGGCAGGGTATTGCATCTCGCGCTCTCTGCAATAGGAAAAACAAATTTTCCTATTGCGGTGAGCGCGGTGCATGCCAGGCCCTTAGGTCTGGTATGGATTATAAAGGGAACCCCCTACGCCGAAAAAACGGCGTGGGGTCCCCCCTAAAATCCATACCAGACCCCGATCCGAGCACGCAGGCTGGCCGGTCAGGAAAGGGGGTGGGGACGAGCGAGCGCCCCCCCCCTCCTGAACCGTACCAGGCCGCATGCCCTCAACATGGGGGGTGGGTGCTTTGGGGGGAGGGGGGCGCCCTGCGGGGCCCCCCCACCCCAAAGCACCTTGTCCCCATGTTGATGAGGACAAGGGCCTCTTCCCGACAACCCTGGCCGTTGGTTGTCGGGGTCTGCGGGTGGGGGCTTATCGGAATCTGGGAGCCCCCTTTAATAAGGGGGCCCCCAGATCCCGGCCCCCCACCCTATGTGAATGAGTATGGGGTACATGGTACCCCTACCCATTCACCTAGGGAAAAAGTGTAAGTAATAAAACACACTACACAGGTTTTTAAAATATTTTATTAAACAGCTCCGGGGGGGGGATCTTCCTCCGGCTTCGGGGGTCTTCTTCCGGCTTCGGGGGTCCCTCCGCTTCATCTTCTCCCGGCGTCCGGTTGGTTCTTCTCCGCTCTCTTCTCCCGGTGTTCCTGTTCTTCGGCCGGCTCCTCTGCTGTCTTCAAGTAGCTCTCTTGCCAGCAGAGGTCCGGACTTCTGGGCTTCTGGGCTTCTGGGCTTCTGGGCTTCTCTTCCCCAGATGTTGACACGACGCTCTCTCCTGCTGGACTGCTCTCCGAGGGCTGCGTTGTGACTTATATAGGTGGAGACCCCGCCCCCTTTTGATGTCACAGTCCCTGGGCATGCTGGGACTGTGACGTTTTAGGGGGCGTGGTCACTGGGTGATGTTGACCACGCCCCCTAAAACGTCACAGTCCCAGCATGCCCAGGGACTGTGACATCAAAAGGGGGCGGGGTCTCCGCCTATATAAGTCACAACGCAGCCCTCGGAGAGCAGTCCAGCAGGAGAGAGCGTCGTGTCAACATCTGGGGAAGAGAAGCCCAGAAGCCCAGAAGCCCAGAAGTCCGGACCTCTGCTGGCAAGAGAGCTACTTGAAGACAGCAGAGGAGCCGGCCGAAGAACAGGAACACCGGGAGAAGAGAGCGGAGAAGAACCAACCGGACGCCGGGAGAAGATGAAGCGGAGGGACCCCCGAAGCCGGAAGAAGACCCCCGAAGCCGGAGGAAGATCCCCCCCCCGGAGCTGTTTAATAAAATATTTTAAAAACCTGTGTAGTGTGTTTTATTACTTACACTTTTTCCCTAGGTGAATGGGTAGGGGTACCATGTACCCCATACTCATTCACATAGGGTGGGGGGCCGGGATCTGGGGGCCCCCTTATTAAAGGGGGCTCCCAGATTCCGATAAGCCCCCGCCCGCAGACCCCGACAACCAACGGCCAGGGTTGTCGGGAAGAGGCCCTTGTCCTCATCAACACCCCCCATGTTGAGGGCATGCGGCCTGGTACGGTTCAGGAGGGGGGGGGGGCGCTCGCTCGTCCCCACCCCCTTTCCTGACCGGCCAGCCTGCGTGCTCGGATCGGGGTCTGGTATGGATTTTAGGGGGGACCCCACGCCGTTTTTTCGGCGTAGGGGGTTCCCTTTATAATCCATACCAGACCTAAGGGCCTGGCATGCACCGCGCTCACCGCAATAGGAAAATTTGTTTTTCCTATTGCAGAGAGCGCGAGATGCAATACCCTGCCCTCGCGTCGTATCTGGTCCGTCGGACCAGCCTACACACGAGCGGGCTTTCCGTCGGACCAGCACACACACGAGCGGACTTTCCGCCCGAAACTGAGTCCTACGGAAAGATTTAAAACTTGTTTCAAATCTAGGTCCGGCGGGCTTTTGGGAAGAAGTCCGCCGGAAAAGTCCGCCGCCGCCCACACACGGGCGGATTGTCCGGCACACTCTGGTCCGCCGGACCAAGTATGCCGGAAAGTCCGACCGTGTGTACGCGGCATTAGACTCTTCTTGTGGGTTAATGACCCACAAAATATCCTTTTATATTAGATCAGCATGGCAGCCAGACCACACGCAGCCAGACCACATTTAAAAGGAGAGGTCAGGGTCAGTGCCATAGATGTAGGATAGTGTTGCTGTGTGGTAGCTGCCACTGCCACGCTGGCCCGGTGGCAGTACAGGATCAAGAGGCGATTCGTAGATCGACCATTCATTTCCTTAAATGTGCCAGAAATAAACACAGTGATCATGTGATGACTTCTTACTTTTAGTGCTAAGGGGAACCTTCTAGAGGACTGACCTATCCTTTGTACTAGGCTCCTGGTGGCCATTTGGGGGAGCCGAAGTTTGATTGGTCATGAGTTCTCCAAGGATTTGGGCAGAAAATAACAAGTCTAGGCGCAATCACCTAGAGCTCCCACATAATCAAATCTATACAATAAAGCTATACAGTACAGCAATCAAAGGACAGTCAAAAAACTAAATATAAAATGTGAACAATGACAATCCATTCAATAGGCCAAAAGTCCATATATTGTTGTGATCAGGATGAGGGGAAAAAAGCAAGCAGGGCTGCCATCATAGAAGGAACAAAACCATGGTCCTGAGGCTGAAATACAACAAGTAAAGAGGCGCCTCTGGGTGCAGACGTTTTTATAGATTTAAAATGCTTTAATAAGGTATATAGAGATAAACTCAAATTGTGGTGATAAAAACAAGCATGATAGTAAGAGTCATGGATGGCGCTCCCAGTCCTGTGCCTGTGAACAGTCTCTGTGGTGGATGTAGTGACAGCTCTTCCTGGTTGTAATGAGCCGGCTCCAGACAATGGAGGAGTGGCCTCAGAACGAGGCTTGAGACACACGAGACAGCTGGCTGCAGGGGGATGACGTCATCAGTAGTGGACGCATTTCCTGGGCAAGCGCGCTTGGGTGGTAAGCAAGCCGCGCCCCTTTCTCAACAGACTAATCTACTAGACATGCTAGAGAGTTAAGTAAGGATGGGGAGGGGGAGCGGGGCGGAGAAAGGGGAGGGGATGGGGCGGGAGAGCAAAAGGAATATACAGAGCCCAATCTTTCCGCCCATAATGTAGAGAGTTTACAACTATATAGGCTTACAATTAAAATAACTATATTATTCTTCATTATCCCCTAGGCCTGTGGCCCCATTCAGTATTGTAGACACTGGTTTTCCCTTTTTATAGTCCTATTGACATTTTTATACAACTTCGTACTATGTCAGATATCTTCTATATATATTTCTATATGTGCGTATATGCATTTACACGTGTACATATACGTGTATATATTTCTTCATATTGTTATACATCTTATATATATATTTTACAATTCCTTCCAATTTCTTTTAATTCTCGTGTGTCTCAAGCCTCGTTCTGAGGCCGCTCCTCCATTGTCTGAAGCCAGGTCATTACAACCAGGAAGAGCTGTCACTACATCCATCACAGATACTGTTCACAGGCACAGGACTGGGAGCGCCATCCATGACTCTTACTATCATGCTTGTTTTTATCACCACAATGTGAGTTTATCTCTATATATCTTATTAAAGCATTTTAAGTCTATAAAAACGTCTGCACCCAGAGGCGCCTCTTTACTTGTTGTAAGGATTTGGGCAGCCATATTGAACCCACAGAGAATATACGGTATATAGCCCCTGCTGGTGCAGTCTGGTGTGTCCACAGTATGAAGAATAACTGGACGCGTTTCCAATGATTAGGGACAGTGTAGAGAATACCCATGGAGACTGCTGCAAGTTTGGGGATGGACCCTGTTCCAGCCTGCATATGGCTTAATGCATTTGTCCATCCTGTATAGCCACACTGCACCTTACCCTTGAGCCATTTTATGCCGGTCAAGGCTATCCATTTAGTGAACTCTCCTTGAGCACCCTGGTGCCTGTATGTTCGGAATATTTGTAGTGTCTTGTTATAAAACTGTAAAGTTCCTTATTGTACATTGATGAAGCGTAATGTCCACTTGCAACCTATGAGAAGACATTTTTCAACTCATATGACTAAAGTAAATAGAAACCGGATTGGTTCCCTGGGCCACTTCACTTTGCAGATTACCACTACTCTTTCCACTACGTTACTGAACAAGGCTGTGTGCGTGTGTGTCAAATGCCTCACATTTTTGTCAGGAAAATCAAAACCAGCAATAGACATTCCATGTTTCCATGCAATGTTAATAAGTGATCGAAACTCCTAATTATCAGAACGGACCTTATAACTGGTCTTATAAAAATTCTTGTGTATGACAGATACTGGCCGCATTGCATTTTTCCCCTCAGCACTGGGAATGTTATGCTAACCAGTTCCTCATGGGACCTCAGCTGTTAATGTGCCTGGGATGTAAAGTGGGGAAAGTTAGCCAGAGAATGTGATATTGTGTTACAGGCAAAAGGATTTCCTATTTCTGGGGATTAGATTAAAAATCCTAAATCTGCAATCCACATAAGACCCTGCTAAAGCATAAAAGGGCCTACCATAGCTTCTCTGCCAAAGAACCACATCTGCTATATGCTATTTGGCTTAGGGTTAGCGTGCAATAAATACAATGGGAGATGTATTAAAAGTGTTATGCAAAATGCATGAGTTCACTGCCATGTGTCACATAAATTGAGTAGTTAACCACTTCAGCCCTGGAAGATTTTACCCCCTTCCTGACCAGAGCATTTTTTGCGATTCAGCACTGCGTCGCTTTAGCTGACAACTGAGCGGTCGTGCAACGTTGTACCCAAACAAATTTTACATCCTTTTTTTCCCCACATATAGAGCTTTCTTTCGGTTGGTATTTAAACATCTCTACGGTTTTTATTTTTTGCGCTATAAACAAAAAATATGCCGTCAATTTTGAAAAAAGCAATATTTTTTACTTTTTGCTATAATAAATATCCCCAAAAATATATATATAAAAAAAACAACTTTCTTTCTCAGTTTAGGCAGATATGTATTCTTCTACATATTTTTGGTAAAAAAAATCGCAATAAGTGTATATTGATTGGTTTGCGCAAAAGTTATAGAGTCTACATGATAGGGGATAGATTTATGGCATTTTTATTATTATATTTGTTTTTTTTTTTTTCGGGACTGCAACATTATGGCGGACATATCGGATGTTTTTGACACTATTTTGGGACCATTGTCATTTATACAGCAATCAGATCAACAAATGGCCAGTGATTACTGTATAAATGACACTGGCAGGGAAGGGGTTAAACACTAGGGGGTGATCAAGGAATTAAGTGTGTCCTAGGGAGGTGTTCTAACTGTAGGGGGGTGGGCCCACTACAACATGACAGAGATCACTGCTCCCGATGACAGGGAGCAGTGGATCTCTGTCCTGTTGCTAGGCAGAACAGGGAAATGCCTTGTTTACATCGGCATCTCCCCATTCTGCCTCTCCTAACCGCAATCACAGGCCATCGGGGAACATCAAGTTCCCGGGACCCGCGGGCACACTACCGCAGCGGACGAGCGTGCCCAATTGGTTCAGGTACGCCCATTTGCCTGCCTGTGCTATTCTGCCGACATATATCTGTGTGCGGCGGTTGGCAAGCGGTTAAAGTATCTTTGGTCAAACTGTAAAATCATACATTAATTTCCACATTGTATTTCAATTATTTGTAGCCTATTCCTTTTAATCTGAACGATTTTGAAGTTTGTAAACTTACTTTATGGGTTGAACTAGATGGACTTTTTTTTCTTTTTTTCAACCTAACTATATTTACTTCCCTGAATCCTGTGACACATATTCACTATTCCCTGTGAGTAGGCACTACTGTGTCACAGAATTTACTGAATCTGCCTTCTCACCTACAGAGGTGGTGAGAGGAGGCATAATCAATACAGGAAGCACTGCTTGCAGGCAGCAAGGTACCATGGGATATGTAATCCTTAGAAATTGAAATTCAATCGGCGCTCCACCCAAAAGGGGAAGTTCTGCTTGTTTGCATCCTCCCTGCCACATTTGGCATTTTTTTGGGGGGGTAAGGGTGAGCAGGTGATCTGAGCCAGAAGTTCAGCCCCCTCCTTCCCCCATAGTCCTCCGGGACACATCACAGATCCCAGAAAACTATGGGCCATTCACAAGGTGCTAGAGCGCAATAGGGAACTGGCTGTGAAGCCGCAAGGCTTCACTTCCTGTTTCCCTTACTTGCTATGCCGGCACCTGCATCCGAAGCTGATTGAAGAATCGGTTCAGGTGAGGACATTGCTGGATCCCTGGAAAGGTAAGTGTCCTTATATTAAAAGTCAGCAGCTACAGTATTTGGGGGGGGGGGGGGAGTCTGGAGCTCCTCTTTAACCCCTTCACACCTAAGGGTAAAACAAATCTTAATGCCTAAGCCCATTTTTTACATGTGTTAGTAAAACCGTACATATCATCACAACTGCTTTGTGCATGCAGGTGGATTATACCTTGTTTTTTCACTACAAATTGGGCTTTCCTTTGGTGGTAAATGGTAATGGATATCTCCTGAATTTTTTTTTTTATCAAAGTAAAACTGGCCTAAAATAATTTTTTTATTTTTTTAAATTTTTTATTTAGCTGTGTATTTCTTGCTACTACCATAATCTTCCACCAAAGAACAAACCAAAACAAATTCTCCTACTCCTGGCAATTGTAAGGATACCACGTATGTTATTTGTTGTTTGTACCCGTAGAACAGCCCAGAAACAATAGTGCACATTTTTATTTTTATTTTAAATCTAGCTATAACACACTGACATTGACACTAACTGACACTGATACAAATTTTTTAAAAATACTGACCCTAACCTTTGACCGTGACCTTGATCCAAACACTAACCCTGGAACTGACCTACTGTAGTTTAAATCTTGATCTAGGTATTTAAAAAAAAAGCCAGTGGCAGGCATGATCCCCCATATGATTACAAGTAGAAATGGGGATACACAACAAAGGGTTATTATATATGGATATCCGGGTTTTATTGGGGGGTAGAAACTTCATCTCCCCATAGTACAAAGTGTAACAATGGAATTGTCCAAGGAAAAAGCATCAGCTCTATATATCCCTGATCGTGTGCAGCCACAAGCTTCCATGCAGTATCCCGGCTTCTTCCTAATATAATTAGGGCAGATCCACCAAGGTAGCCTTGCCCTAGAGCCTCCTCTGTATGTTCAGCTCTGCTCCTCACTGACTGGCTGCTAGACCTCCACTGAAGATGACCAGCGGAACAACAAAAGAATAAAATATACATGACTAATAGTCAATAAAAACATGTACAAAAAGTCACACAGTAATAATAAACAGTAATAAATGTGAGTTTGGGAATCTGGATGCTGCCATTGTGAATGGTGTATGGGGGACGGATGAAGGTTGCTCTGTGGCTCTCCCCCCTACCTTAGTCCTATTATCTAGGTTGACATATACACTATTGGCCAATTCCAAAGTGACATGGGGACTGCGGCACAGAACATACTTCTATTGAACTGGACACATTTATTTGAAGATGTTTGTACTTTGAGACATCTGAATTGGAATAGCTGTTTGTTTGTGGCAATTTATGGCATGACCTTAAATCTCCATTTTTTGGATGAACTTTTCATACAGACACCCCCCCAGAGATTGGAACATTATGCTTACCAGGGCTATTGCAGTTATAAAATATTTTGTAACAGGAGTAACACACACCCCCCATCATACAGGCTTTTCTCTTTAACTACCCATACACTGATCTACAAATTCAAACCATTTTCTCCATCCACACTATACAACGCAGATGGAGGATTCTCCCACTGTGGTGTTAGGAGCTGGCTGTCAAAATAACCAAACAGCAGCTGCATCTGATTGGCTGTCAATGTTCTGCCCCTCTCCTGATTTTTCAATCAGACAGGAAGTGGCCAAGAAGTCCACTGGCTGAAATAGGCATAGTCTATGGCCAGCTTAAATCCATCAAATCTGCTTGTTTTCATGAAGATTAGCACAGCTCCTGCTGTACTTCCGGGCTACTCAGATGTAAGTGCTGCAGGTCTCATAGACCCCAACACTGCGGTTGTGTCTCCACCTGTCTCTGCTCCACCCACAATACATAGCCTGAGGCTAACTGGTGCCCAAAACTGAACTGCATATTCCAGATGAGGTCTTACCAATGATTTGTACAGGGGCAAAACTCTCTCTCTCTCTCTCTCTCTCTCTCTCTCTCTCTCTCTCTCTCTCTCTCTCTCTCCCATACCTCTCTTAATACAAGAAAGGACTTTGTTCGCTTTGGAAACCACAGCTTGGCATTGCATGCTATTATTGAGCTTATGATCTTTTAAAACCCCCAGATCCTTCTCCACCATTGGTTCCCCCCAGTTGTATTCCCCCTAGTATGTAAGATGCATGCATATTCTTGGCCCCCAAGTGCATAACTTTACATTTATCAACATTAAACCTCAACTGCAACATAGTCGCCCAATTAGACAGTGCATTGAGGTTGGCTTGTAAATTGGAGACATCCTGTAAGGACGTTATTCCACTGCATAGCTTAGTGTCATCTGCAAAGACTGAAATGGTCATTTTAATCCCAGACCCTATATCATTTATAAGGATATTAAAAAGTAAGGGCCCCAACAACCAGGGGCCCTGGACCATAAAATTGTCCTGTAATAGGTTTATACCCCAACCTTGGGGTACACCACTGATAACCTTAGACCATTCAGAGTAAGAATCATTAACCACTACTCTCTGAATTCTGTCTTTTAGCCAGTTTTCTATCCATTTACAAACTGATATTTCCAAGCCTGTAGCCTTTACCTTACATATGAGCCGTGTGTGGGGAACTGTGTCAAACACTTTTGCGAAATTCTAGTATACCACGTCCACCGCCACCCCTCTGTCCAAGGTTTTCTTACCTCCTCATAAAAAGAAAATAGGTTTGTTTGACAACTTCTGTCTTTCATGAATCCATGCTGTCTGTTGCTTAAAATATTTTTTCTTCCCAACTTTAGAAGTTAAACTAACAGGTCTACAGTTACTTGGTAAAGACTTTGTTCGCTTTTTAAATATAGGCACCACATTGGCCCTACACCAATCCAGTGGTACTATTCCCGTCATTAATAAGTCCCTAAAAATTAGATACAATGGCTTTGAAATTACAGAGCTCAAATCTAGGATCCGTGGGTGGATGCCATCTGGTCCAGGTGCTTTATCCACCTTTTATTCTGTCTAAATATTTCTGAACCATATCCCTTTTGAGCCATTGTGGATCACTTGGGGCTGTGACACTACCACCCCCATTATGGAAATGAGCTCCCCCATGCTCCTTTGTATATACAGAGATGAAGAAAGAATTTAAAAAATTTGCCTTCTCTTTGTCCCCAGTAACCCACTCTAGATTATTTTGTAAAGGGCCTACATGCTCAGACCTGACCTTTTTACTATTAATATATTTGAATAATTTTTTGGGGTTTGTCCTACTATCTTTTGCAATCTGATGTTCGTTTTGAGTTTTTGCGTCCTTGATTTTCTTTTCACTTATTCTGTTATATTCTTTGTATTTGTAACATTTAAACGACATTAGTGTTCCTTCATTTTTATATTTTTTAAAAGCTCTTTTCTTATTGTTTATAGCTTTTTTTAACTTTGGCCGTGAGCTACATAGGTTTTATTTTTAGCCTTTTAAACTTATTGCCCATGGGAATATACTTTGCAGTGAGTTCACAAACAGTCACTTTGAAGAATTCCCATTTCTGTTCTGTGACCATTGATGTCAATATTCCCTCCCAGTCCAAGTCCTGGAGAGAAGCCCTCATCCTTGGAAAATTTGTTCTTTTTAAGTTAAGTGTTTTTATCTTTCCCGTATGTGTTTTTTGCTTACAGCTAACATCAAATGAAATCATGTTATGGTCACTGCTACCAAGATGTTCCTTTATATGGACATTAGTAATAAGCTCTGCATGGTTTGAGATTACCAGGTCCAACAGAGCATCATTCCTAGTTGGGGCCTCAATAAACTGGACTATAAAATTGTTCTGTAATAGGTTTATAAATTTTTGCCCTTTAACTGTCCGAGCAGTGCCATTACTCCAGTCAATTTCTGGGTAGTTAAAATCCCCCATTATAGGCAGCCCTTGCAGCCCTTTCTATCTGTGCAAGGAGCTGCGTCTCCACCTCATTAACATTGGGTGGTCTATAACCAACTCCAATGATTAGCTTTGAACTACGCACATCTATATGAAGTTCCACCCATAATGCTTCAGACTCATCACACTCTCCATCAACCAGGTCCTCTTTCACACCTGCTTTGAGATCACTTCTCACATAGAGACAGATCCTGCCACCTTTCCTTTTTACCCTATCTCTCCGAAAGGGTGCATAGCCAGGAATATTATTAGCACAGTCATGTGAGGAATGAAGCCAAGTTTCAGCAATACCGATTACATCATAATTCTCCTCGTGCACCAGAGCTTCCAACTCTCCTATTTTGCTTAGCAGACTTCTGGCATTGGTGAACAAACACTTCAATGCATTATTATATTTTGCTCTGGTGTTTCTCATATCTTGTTTAGTAGTCCAAATAGCACTATAATTTCCAACGGTTGATTGCAACATGGGAACTTTCTTGTCACCTGACACCCCCCCCCCCCCATCTATCCCCATTCCACCCTTCATTAATGCCTGACCCTTAACTGACCTGTCTGTCCAATGGAATTCTAGTTCACCCTCCCCCCTTAATCCTAGTTTAAATACTCCTCCAGCCTTCCCATAAACTTCTCCCCCAGCACAGCAGACCCCCTTCCATTCAGGTGGAAACCATCTTTAGCATATAGGTTGCACCCCAATGAAAAGTCAGCCCAGTGCTCTAGAAACCCAAATCCCTCCTCCCTACACCAGGTCTTTAGCCATGCATTCAGCTCTCTAATCTCCCCCTGCCTTTCCTGTTGGGCTTTAACTACCATTTGCATATACTTAAGTATTATAATGCTGTATGATTTTTTAAATAAAATGGTGCCAAAATGCTGCATGCTGATTCCAGCCTCTGCCATTCATCCATTCAATGGTCCGAAACATTTTTATGGTCCCCTTCCTCCTGTTATAATATATCTAAACCAAGAAAAAAAAATCTCAGCAACAGGACATTTCCTATCATAGTATATTTGTGTTAGGTGTCCTGGCACAATGATGTAATGAAGGAACAGGTACAGACACTTCTCTGGGTGTGGGACAAGTTGTATATTAGCAGAGATGTCAATGGGAAAACAGTTTAAAGGTTGATAAGGAAATGACACGCACTGCGACAAAAATCAGGTGTGGCAAAATTAAGGGCTGTGGTTTAATACTCACTGTATAAAGGGAGATTACAAATGCAGGACATAAAAAAGTTGTGCAGTGCAATTAGTGAATGAGAACAGATGCTAAAAATCAGCTTCGGGATATATAGTAAGTAAAGGTGGTACCCTGCAGGGTCTATGCAGACATAACAACATGCACTGAAAATTACACCTAATATACAGAACAAGAGAAGTGGTACTGTGCAGAGTCTATGCATGCATGCATGCATGCATGCATATATACATACATACATGCAGAATAAGAACAGATACTGAGAATTACAACCAGTATATAGGACATGAGAAGAGATATTGTGCAGTCTGTACATACAGAATAAGAATCAATACTGAGAATTACTGTACACCCGGCATATAGGGCAATAAAAGTGATACTGTGCAGAGTCCATACATACAGAATAAGAACTGATGTTGATAATTACACCCCCAGCATGCAGGACAATAGAAGAGATACTGCGGCAGGCACAGTATAATGGTGGGGGGCCATGGCCCCCCTCTGGCCCCCTAGTGATGCCACTGTACTGCGCAGAGTCAATACATACAGAATAAGAACTAATGCTGAGAATTACATCTGGCATACAGGACATGAGAAGTTCTACTGCGCAGAGTCCACACATACAAAATAAGAACAGATACTGAAAATTACACCCCGCATGCAGCACAATAGAAACAATACTGTGCAGAGTCCATACATACAGACTAAGGGCCAGTTCACACCACAAAAGTGCACTCCAGATACATTTCAGATGAGCTTTTGCTTACAGTTCACACCACACGCAGTTCCGGCCTTTTTGATACATTTTGCTGTGTTCCAGTACAGCTGTGCATTTGCAGCATGTTCTACTTTTTTTTCTGCACTGGAAACTGACTGGAACTGACTGTACCAGTGTGAACTAGGGCCATTGGAATACACTGAAAACACTGTGCATGCATTTTTTATGCAGAAAAAAAACACTCTTGACTGCATCTGGTGTAAACTAGCACTAGGAACAGATTCTGAGAATTACACCATACAGAACAAGAGAAGTGATACTGTGCCAAGACTATATATACAGAATAATAGCATGTACTAAAAATTGCATACAGGACAAGAGAAGTGATACCGTGCATGCATACAGTGCCTTGAAAAAGTATTCATACCCCTTGAAATTTTTCCACAATTTGTCATGTTACAACCAAAAACGTAAATTTATTTTATTTGGGATTTTATGTGATAGACCAACACAAAGTGGCACATAATTGTAAAGTGGAAGGAAAATGATAAATGGTTTTCAACATTTTTACAAATAAATATCTGTGTGTAGCGTGCATTTGTATTCAGCCCCCTTTACTCTGAACCACCTATTTAAAAATCTAGTGGAAACAATTGCCTTCAGAAGTCACCTAATTAATATATAGAGTCCACCTGTGTGTAATTTAATCTCACTATAAATACAGCTGTTCTATGAAGCCCTCAGAGGTTTGTTAAAGAACCTTAGTGAACAAACAGCGTCATGAAGGCCAAGGAACATATCAGACAGCTCAGGGATAAAGTTGTGGAGAAGTTTAAAGCAGGGTTAGGTTATAAAAATAAATATCCCAAGCTTTGAACATATCACGGAGCACTGTTCAATCCATCATCCAAAGATGTAAAGAGTATGGCACAACTGTAAACCTACCAAGACACGGCCGTCCACCTAAACTTACAGGCCAGGCAAGGAGAGCATTAATCAGAAAAGCAGCCAAGAGGATCATTGTAACTCTGGAGAAGTTGCAGAGATCCACAGCTCAGGTGGGAGAATCTGTCCACAGGACAAATATAATGCCCCATACACACAGTCGGATTTTTCGACGGAAAATGTTTGATGGGAGCTTTTTGATGGAAATTCCGACCGTGTGTAGGCTCCATCGGACATTTTCCATTGGAATTTCCGTCACACAAAATTTGAGAGCTGGTTCTCAAATTTTCCGTCAACAAAATCCGTTGTCGGAAATTCTGATCTTGTGTACACAATTCCAACGCACAAAGTTCCACGCATGCTCAGAATCAAGCAGAAGAGCAGCACTGGCTATTGAACTTCATTTTTCTCGGCTCGTCATACGTGTTGTACGTCAGCGAGCTCTTGATGTTCAGAATTTCTGACCAATTTTGTGTGACCGTGTGTATGCAAGACAAGTTTGAGCCAACATCCGTCGGAAAAAAAACATGGATTTTGTTGTCGGAATGTGCAATCGTGTGTACGCGGCATTAGTCATGCACTCCACAAATCTGGCTTTTATTGAAGAGTGGCAAGAAGAAAGCCATTGTTGAAAGAAATCCACAAGAAGTCCCATTTGCAGTTTGTGAGAAGCCATGTGGGGAACACAGCAATTATGTGGAAGAAGATGCTCTGGTCAGATGAGACCAAAATTAAGCTTTTGGCCTAAAAGCAAAATGCTATGTGTTGGGGAAAACTAACACTGCACATCACCCTGAACACACCATCCCCACTGTGAAACATGGTGGTGGCAGAATCATGTTGTGGGGATGCTTTCCTTCAGCAGTGACTGGGAAGCTGGTCAGAGTTGATGGGAAGATGGATGGAGCCAAATACAGGGCAATCTTAGAAGAAAATCTGTTAGAGTCTGCAAAAGACTTGAGACTGGGGCAGAGGTTCACCTTCCAGCAGGTCAACAACTCTAAACATACAGCCAGAGCTACAATGGAATGGTTTAGATCAAAGCATATTCATGTGTTAGAATGGCCCAGTCAAAGTCCAGACCTAAATCCAATTGAGAATCTGTGGCAAGACTTGAAAATTGCTGTTGACAGACACTCTCCATTCAATCTGACAGAGCTTGAGCTATTTTGCAAAGAAGAATGGGCAAAAATGTCATTCTCTAGATGGGCAAAGCTGGTAGAGACATCCCCAAAAAGACTTGCAGCTGTAATTGCAGTGAATGGTGGTTCTACAAAGTATTGACTCAGGGAGGCTGAATACAAATGCACACCACACTTTTCACATATTTATTAAAAAAATTTGGAAAACCATTAATCATTTTCCTTCCACTTCACAATTATGCGCCACTTTGTGTTGGTCTATCACATAAAATCCCAATAAAATACATTTACGTTTTTGAATGTAACATGGCAAAATGTGGAAAATTTCAAGGGGTATGAATACTTTTTCAAGGCACTGTACAGTTCATACATACAGAATAGGAACATATACTAAGAATTGCATACAGGACAAGAGAAGTGCTACTGTGCATAGATGCAGTCTATACATACAGAATAAGAACATATAAATCGCATACAGGACAAGAGAAGTGCTACTATGCATACATACAGTCCATACATACTGTACACAATAGGAATGGATACTGCATCCAACATACAGAAGAGAAGCAGTACTGTGTCACATTTACATACAAACTAGGGTTGCCACCTGTCCGGGATTCACCCGGACAGTCAGGGTTTTGAATCATGACACATTATTCAGACAGGAATGTGGCTCTGAACAGGGCTTGACCTAGGGGTGAGGGGGCACTATGCACGTCACATTACTATTCCTTTTGGAGTGCCCAAAGGTGTCCCAGTTCTGTTACAATCCTATAGTGTATACAAAAACAAAAAAATGTACTGTGCACCACTAAAGTGTTCGGGTTTGGCTTGAAGAAAAAGTGGCAACCCTAATACAAACACAGGTCATTTTCTCCAGTTTATATAACCAAAGTAGAGGTTCAATGAAAAGTTCAATAAATAAGTTGTCATCCTTTAAGAAGCTGTAACCAAAACAAGAAAATACACATTTACTGCATTTTACATATATAACCCTATCAGGACTACCTTCTAAAATATGGCTCACCAGGTAACCATAGAGGGAAGAGTGCTTGGTCAGATCCTTGGTAAATGAGCAAAATCAAAGGTGATTTGTACATCATGCAGGGTGACAAAATGAGAGAAGAAAACTGGGCGATTCCCTGGATTTTAAGGTGGCAATGCATGGCATATATACTAGTGGCTTTTTCGTTGCTCTTCTTCAAGTGTATCTTTTTTTTATACATTAATATATGGTAAAAACCCTGATAATCCTTTGTTCTCTGTTTTTACTGTCTGTGTCCCATTGCAGAGATTTACTTCCACTTCCTGTCCCGGACGCACAAAAGGAAGTGAGAGGAAACCTTTCTACATGAGGGGAAACCTCTCCTAAAGCTGGCCAAACACTGAGCAAATTTTAGCTGGTTCCTGATGACCCCTGTGTGCATGAGGCCTAAATATCACAATGAAAAAGGCCAGCTTTGTGTAATTCTATAAATGGAACTTACTCTGTGATTGGTTGATCACTGTGTTTTCATGCTGAGAGTAAAAAACTTGTCCAACATGCAGTTTTCCAGTTTTAGCTTTCTCTATAAAATTCCCAGTGTGTATAAAAGGATTGTAAAAAAGCAAAAAGAAAACAACAATAAAAACCTACAAAGCGTACCTCTTTGAAGTCCGGGTAGCAAGTCGGTGTGATAGTGGCCTGTGGTTCAGTCTCTCCTGGAGACCAGAGCTGAGTAACGCTAAAAGGAAGTTTCTTACATTTAGAAGGTGAAGGTAGAAGTGACCTTTGAGTACAGTTATAGAGGAAAGGCATTTACAACCTAAATACAAAGGTTCCATGTCTCAAATCAAGAACTATTCATCAACATAACAGTATAAAGTTCAATGCACAGCCTCTATATTGGTTTAGTCTCATAAAATAAATTCTTTTTTAGAGGTGAGTTTGAGGTATGAAAAAAAAGTTCATATAAATGTCCCTAACACTTATTGTGCTCTGAGGTTACTGTACATGTTTAGAAGCCATTTTCCATAGGCGTGCGCACAGGGTGTGACAGTTGTTCCTGGGCACACCCTAATTACCCCGTGTGGTGCAGATTCTCTCTACTGCCTAGCCCCCATGTAGCGCTGCCAGCTGTGTTTACTATGCTTCAGTTTGTGCATGAACAAGAAGCCACTCAGTCCCTTTCAAAAGTGAGACATCAGGGGTCTGTTTAGACCCAAGACATTTCACGAAACCCCCCAATGGGGCTCCAAAATAAAAAAAATAAAAATTGTAATAAATAATAAAAATAGAAAACTACTGACATTGTCCACTGCTCTACTGACACTGTCCACTGCTCTACTGATACCAATCTCTGCTCTACTGACACCGTCCACTGCTCTACTGACACCAATCTCTGCTCTACTGACACCAATCTCTGCTCTAATGACACCATCCACTGCTCTACTGACACCAATCTCTGTTCTACTGACACCATCCACTGTTCTACTGACACCAATCTCTGCTCTACTGACACCGTCCACTGCTCTACTGACACCAATCTCTGCTCTACTGACACCAATCTCTGCTCTAATGACACCAATCTCTGCTCTAATGACACCGTCCACTGCTCTACTGACACCAATCTCTGCTCTAATGACACCAATCTCTGCTCTAATGACACCGTCCACTGCTCTACTGACACCAATCTCTGCTCTAATGACACCATCCACTGCTCTACTGACACCAATCTCTGCTCTACTGACACCGTCCACTGCTCTACTGACACCAATCTCTGCTCTACTGACACCGTCCACTGCTCTACTGACACCCTCCACTGTTCTACTGACACCCTCCACTGCTCTACTGACACCAATCTCTGCTCTACTGACACCGTCCACTGCTCTACTGACACCAATCTCTGCTCTACTGACACCGTCCACTGCTCTACTGACACCAATCTCTGCTCTACTGACACCGTCCACTGCTCTACTGACACCCTCCACTGTTCTACTGACACCCTCCACTGCTCTACTGACACCAATCTCTGCACTACTGACACCGTCCACTGCTCTACTGACACCCTCCACTGCTCTACTGACACCAATCCCTGCTCTACTGACACCAATCTCTGCTCTACTGACACCGTCCACTGCTCTACTGACACCAATCTCTGCTCTACTGACACCGTCCACTGCTTTACTGACACCCTCCACTGCTCTACTGACACCCTCCCTTTCAAAGTGAGACATCAGGGGTCTGTTTAGACCCAAGACATTTCACGAAACCCCCCAATGGGGCTCCAAAATAAAAAAAAATAAAAATTGTAATAAATAATAAAAATAGAAAACTACTGACATTGTCCACTGCTCTACTGACACCATCCACTGCTCTACTGACACCGTCCACTGCTATACTGACACTGTCCACTGCTCTACTGACACCCTCCACTGCTCTACTGACACCAATCTCTGCTCTACTGACACCGTCCACTGCTCTACTGACACCCTCCACTGCTCTACTGACACCCTCCACTGCTCTATTGACACCGTCCACTGCTCTACTGACACTGTCCACTGCTCTACTGTCACCAATCTCTGCTCTACTGACACCGTCCACTGCTCTGACACCAATCTCTGCTCTACTGACACCGTCCACTGCTCTGACACCAATCTCTGCCCTAGTGACACCGTCCTCTACTTTACTGACACCATCCTCTGCCCTACTGACATGTTCACTGCCCTACTGACTGACAAGTTCACATGTTGTGACATGGTGCATTATCCTGCTGGAAGCAGTCACCAGAAGGGTACACCGTAGCCATACTCGGGTAGGCTGTAGTGTTTAAATGATTCTCAATTGGTGCTAAGGGGCCAAAAGTGTGCCAAAAAAATATCCCCCACATCATTATACCACTACCAATCTGAACCATTGATACAAGGCAGGATGGATCCATGCTTTCATGTTGCAGCTGAAATTGAGACTCATCAGACCAGGCAACGTTTTTTCAATCTACTATTGTCCGATTTTGGTGAGCCTGTGCGAATTGTAGCCTCAGTTTGCTGTTCTTAGCTGACAAGAGGGGCACTCGGTGTGGCCTTCTGCTGCTGTAGCCCATCTGCTTCAAGGTTCAAAGGGGTGGGCCTTCAGAGATGGTTTTCTGCATACCTTGGTTGTAACAAGTGGTTATTTGAGTTACTGTTGCCTTTCTATTATCTCGAACCAGTCTGCCGATTCTCCTCTAACATCAACAAGACATTTTCGTTCACACAACTGCTGCTCACTGGATGTGTATATATGTATGTATATATATATACACACACATGCATGCATGTTTGAGTTCTGGGGTGCACAACCTAATGCACCTATGCCCTTTTCTAATAGGAGACAGCCATTGCTGATGCTTCATTGTGCAAATGCTAGTTGCCTGACTGCCATGTGAATGTGAATGCAAACCATAACAATGAGCTTCTCTTACATAGCACCCCTTGACCCTCAAAGCATGTGAGGCACCTCAGAGGCAGGGTGGGTTAGCATTTCACCTCAAGGTTTAGTCCTTGGTAAGGATGAGCCCAACACCCCCGGTTCGGTTCGCACCAGAACTTGCGAACAGGCAACAAATTCAGACGAACACAGAACATCGTTAAAGTCTATGAGACATTAAACATGAAAAGTGCTCATTTTAAAGGCTTATATGCAATTTATTGCCATAAAAAGTGTTTGGGGACCCGGGTCCTGCCCCAGGGGACATGTATCAATGCAAAAAAAAGTTTTAAAAATGGCCGTTTTTTTGGGAGCAGTGATTTTAATAATGCTTAAAGTGGAACAATACAAATGAAATATTCCTTTAAATTTCGTACCTGGGGGGTGTCCTTAGTATGTCTGTAAAGTAGCGTAGATTGGTGTTATATAGTAGTATATATACTATAGTATAACTGTAAAGTGGCACATTTTTCCCGTGTTTAGAACAGTACCACAGCAAAATGACATTTCTAAAGGGAATAAAAGTCATACAAAATTGATCGCGGCTGTAATGAATTGTCGGGTCTCGGCAATATAAATGAAACTCATTGAAAAAAACGGCATGCCCCCCCCCCCGTCCATTACCAGGCCTGCAGTTCTGGTATGGATTTTAAGGGGAACCCGGCGCCAACATTTTTTTGAAAATGGCGTAGGGCCCCCCAAAATCCATACCAGACCCTTATCCAAGCACGCAACCTGGCAGGCTGCAGGAAAAGAGGGTGGGACGAGAGAGCACCCCCTCATGAACTGTACCAGGCCACATGCTCTCAACATGCAGGGGGGTGCTTTGGAGTCACCCCCAAAGCAACTTGTCCCCATGTTGATGGGGACAAGGGCCTCATCCCCACAACCCTTGACCGGTGGTTGTGGGGGTCTGTGGGCGGGGGGCTTATGGGAATCTGGAAGCCCCCTTTAACAAAGGGACCCCCAGTTCCCAGCCCCCCCCCATGTAAATTCATAACGGGTACATTGTACCCCTACCAATTCACAAAAAAAGTGTCAAAAATAGTAAAAATGACAAGAGACACTTTGGGACATGTCATTTTATTAAAAAATTAAAAAATAAAAATGTCCTGCGATGTAGATCCATCTCACAACGCCCGACAAACCTGAAAAAATAAAAAAAAGCCAGAAAGATCAGATAGTGGTTACTCATCAGAGAGGAAGAAGTTGTTCGTTGCTCAAGGAGCACCCAGCAACCCTGGTTGACAAAGGCTTTCTTAGAGATTAAAGTGGTTCTGAAGGCTCCAGGGTTTTTACCTTCATGCATTCTATGCATGAAGGTAAAAAGCCTTCTCTATGCAGCAGTCCCCCCCAGCTTCCCCTAATACTTACCTGAGCCCCATCTCAATCCAGCAATGTGGCTGATTTTGCTGCCTCACAGGACAACAGAAGTTCTACCATTACTTCTGTCAGGGCCAAATCATAAAATTGGTAGCATTCCTGTCTGTGTATGTGTGGGCGGAGCCTCCTGTGCCTGTGGTGTAACACTCACATGGTGTGCACTCATCAATGTCATGTGAAACATCCAACAATAAGGCAGTTCCCCCGATTGTGAGATGAGCCTTCATTGCATGCAGTAATAAAGTACAGAGTTCCTCTGAAAAGCAACTTGTCCCATGTCACTATACACTGTACTTGTATTTTGCATTAGGAGGGACGTGCTGAGCTTGTGAGGTGATATCCCCCTGAGGAAGCCACGTGACCCTGTGGCGTAACACGTAGGGGAGGGGCAATAGGAAGGTACGGCGCCTGGAACCTGATGTGGAATGAGAGACCCATGCGGCTAGTGTGGTGTCACAGACTTATCAAATATATTTGACATTTTTAGGGTGTATAGAGTGGTGCACTCGAAGCACCTTTGTCAGGGCTGGGCTCAGCCCTTCCTTCTCTGAGCTGGACGCTCAGCTGTCAGCCAATTGCCAGCTCCTATCTCTCCACAGTGACTCACCTGTTGATGATATCCTGCTCGTCAGTCCTGCCTACTTAAGCCGTCCAGCCCAGATGATCTCTACCTTCGCCTTGGTCAACATCACAGAGACTATTCCTGTTAAAGACATGCTTGGCTGACATTCCTTCTGGCTCCAGAACCTGCTTGCTGCTCCACTACGCTTATCCCTGGCTTCCTGGCCTGCCTTGTTTGACTATCCGTTCCGGTTACCAAACTTTGGCTATGTTTTGACTATGTTTGCTCTATTTACTTTTATTAATAAACAAGTGTGATTTAACTGTACTTCTGTCTTGGTCTGATTCATGGTTTCTGACAGAAGACAAAGGCTATGAATTCAGAAGATGCAGTCAATCCACTTGTTGGTAATATTTTTTCCAGATTGGATGAGCAGGATCACCGCATAGATCAGTTTGCAAGTCGCACGGCTCACCTGAAATCTCCCACTGTGGCTGCTCTGGTACAACCTGTGCTGCAGGCCATCCCTGCTGCTGCTCCTTGTCTTGAGTTACCCTGAGTTTGTGGCTTCTTTTAAAAGTGTATTTGACATTCACTCTCCGCTTCTGCTGCCAACTGCCTCATGTCCATCAAACAGAGTACGAGAACTGCTGCCGATTACGCCATTGAATTCCGTACTCTGGCAGCAGAGGTTGCTTGGAACAATGAGACCCTTGTGGCTGCTTTTTTCTCATGGTCTCTCGGATACCATCAAGGATGAGATTGCAGCCCGAGATATACCCACTGAGCTGGAGAAGTTGATCATGTTTGCCATACTCATTGACTCCAGACTCAGAAAAAGACTCTCCTTTTAAGGAGCGCTTGCGGAAGCCTCCTGCACATTTGCAGTCCCACCCCTGCCTCCCTCGGCTCCCATGCTTCCTGGTACCAAGTCAGTCAGTGAAGATAAACCCATGCACTTGGGCTTCACACATCTCTCTGCGGATTAGAGAACCCTTAGGAGGAGGGAGAGATTGTGCCTTTATTGAGGCCAGGTAGGTCACTTTTTGAAGTCTCGTCCTACCCATCCAGGGAGCACCCGAACCTTGAGGTCCTGTCATGGACAGACCTTAGGTGACGTTGTTTCATCCCCAGTTATCCAGAAGGATAAGCCCCGGGTTTCAGTTACCCTTTCTTGGGCTGAGTTGTCCATCGAGATACAGGCTCTAATCGACTCTGGGGCTGCAGGCCTGTTCATTGATGCTGCCTTTGTATCGAAGCACTTGATTCCGCTGCAGCTGCATGAAACTCCACTTGCCATTGAGGCTCTTGATGGGAAACCTCTACAGACTTATGAGACTGTTCCATTGTCCATGGCCGTAGGGGCTCTTCACCATGAGATAATCCAATTCCAAGTTATTTCCTCACCTAAGTTTCCACTGGTTATTGGTTATCCTTGGTTACAGAGGCACAACCCCTCTTTTGATCGGCTCTGTGCTGAGGATCTCTCCTGGTCGCCACAATGCAGTAAGGCATGCTTCCAGAAGGTAGCCAAGGTCCTGTGCACCTCTTCACTCTCCTCCCTGCCGGAGGAGTACCGCAATTTTAGCGATGTCTTTGAAAAAGGTGAAGCCGGTAGTTTGCCTCCAAACCAGTCCTTTGATTGCGCAATTGACCTTCAATCTGGCGCCATACCCCCTAGTGGCCGGGTTTACCCATTGTCGGTCTTGAAGGATAAGGCCACGGAGGAGAATGTTGCAGACGCACTTTTTCCAGCTTCCATCCTCAAATCTTCATCTCCTGCTGGTGTTGGTTTCTTCTTTGTGAAGAAGAGTAGTGATCTGAGACCTTATATTGATTATAGGGGTTTCAATCGTTTCACAATGAAGAATGCCTATCTGATTCCGTTGATTATGGAGTTATTTGACCGCCTCAAGGAAGCAATGGTTTTCACAAAGTTTGATTTGAGAGGGGCAAACAATCTCGTGAGGATTAAGGAGGGTGACAAGTGGAAAACTGCGTTTAATACCATAACAGGCCATTATGAGTACCTCGTAATGCCTTTTGGTCTTTGTAACGCCCGGCAGTTTTCCAGGAATTTATTAACAATGTCTTCCGAGATTTGTTGCAGTTATGTGTGGTGGTTTATCTCGATGATATCCTCATATTTTCTAAGTCCATAGAGAGCCACCACACAGATGTCTGTCATGTGCTTCAGAAACTAAGTGAGAACAATCTCTATTGTAAATTGGAGAGGTGCGAATTCCATCGTGAACAGGTTAAGTTCCTGGGTTATGTCATTTCCACTGCTGGTTTTTCGATGGACCCAGAGAAACTTTCAGCAGTCCTACAGTGGCCCCGACCCGTGAGTTTACTTCCTCTGCAGCGTTTTCTTGGCTTTGACAACTATTATCGGAAGTTTATTCGTAACTTCTCGTCTCTGGTCAAGCCCCTGACTGATATGACCAGAAAGGACGGTAACCCACTGGGTTGGTCTCCGGAGTCCATTAAGCCTTCGAGAGTCTCAAGGCTGCCTTTGTTTCTGCTTCTGTGTTGGCACATCCTGATCCTACGTTACCTTTTATTCTTGAGGTTGATGCTTCTGAGACTGGAGTTGGCAACCTTCTGTCTCCACATCCTACCTCTAAGAGCGCTATGCAGCCTTGTGGCTACTTTTCCAAGAAATTGTCACTTGCGGAGTGCAATTATAATATTGGTGACAGAGAGCTGTTAGCGATCATTTTAGCCCTGAAAGAATGGAGACATCTCCTCAAAGGTACCACTGTGCCGGTTCTGATTCTTACTGACCATAAGAATCTCCCATTCTTGTCTGAGGCTAAACGCCTCTCTCCCAGAAGGGCGCGATGGGCTCTTTTCTTGTCAGGTTTCAATTACATTGTCTCTTTCTTACCCGGTAATAAGAATGTAAGGGCTGACGCTTTGTCACGACAATTTTCCTCCACTTTAAAGATGGAGTCGGTTCCAGTTTCTGTGATTCCTCTTGATCGTATTCTGGCTACGGTTTGCACCAGTCTCACTTCTCCTTTGGGTGACAAAATTCTTGCTGCTCAGGTCCATGCTCCTCCTGAGAAACCCTGCGACCGCTGCTTTGTCTCAGAGGGTCTACGTACTGCTCTGCTCCAGACTTACCCTTCTCCCAAGGCTGCTGGCCACCCTCGGAAGAATCAACTCTTTTGGGCCATTTCCCAACAATTTTGGTGGCTTAGTCAACGTGCTGCTATAACCGCCTTCGTAGCTGCCTGTTCCATGTGTGCTCAGAGTATGACACCTTCCAGTGGGCCTCCTATAACCCATACCTAATGGAGAGAGGCCCTGGACCCACCTATCTATGGATTTCATTGTGGAGTTACCTAACTCCCAGGGCAACACAGTTATCCTTATGGTGGTTGACCGGTTCTCAAAAATTTCTCATTGTATTCCACTTAAAAAGTTGCCCACTTCTAAGGAACTGGCATTCATTTTTGCTTGGAAGATCTTTCGCTTAAATGGGCTACCCAAGGAGATTGTCTCGGACAGGGGTAGTCAGTTTGTGTCCCAGGTTCCAGCCTTTTGTGCACAGCTGGGAATTCAGCTTGCTTTCTCCTCTGTTTATCACCCGCAGTCTGATGGGGCCGCAGAACAAGCCAATCAGTCCTTAGAGCAATTCCTACGTTGCTATATTTCTGACCATCTTAACAACTGGTCAGATCTCTTACCATGGACGGAGTTTGCTCACATCTTGCTCATCCTGCTTCCCGATTGTCTCCGTTTATGGCGAACTATGGTTTCCAACCTTCCATGTTGCCTGACTCATTTGTTCCACAGAGTATTCCTGTGTTAGAGGAGCAACTCAGTGGTCTTCATTCCACTAGGGCACAAGTCCAGGAGGCTTTGCGACATGCTAATAATAGGTACAGACTCCATGCTGACCGCAGACGTCTGCCTGCACCTTCCTACCAGGTTGGGGACAGGGTCTGGCTGTCATCTCGCAACCTCTGACTTCGTTTTCCCTCTCTGAAGTTCGCACCTAGGTTTTTTGGGCCTTTCCGTATTCTTCGCAGGATTAACCCAGTGGCTTATGCATTAGACCTTCCTTCTAATATGCGTATCTCAAATGTATTCCATGTCTCCTTATTAAACCTTTGGTCTGCAACAGCTATACCACCTCGGTGCCACGTCCTCACCCTGTACAGTTTGAGAACCATGAGGAGAATGAAGTACAGTCCATTGTTGACTCCCGTAGGTTCTGTGGGCGCATACGTTGCCTGGTGCATTGGAAAGGGTACGGTCCAGGGGAACGCTCTTGGATCTCATCTTCGGACATACATGCCCCTGTCCTCTTACGTGATTTCCATAGACGTTTTCCCCTCAAGCCTGGTGGTCCCTTGAGGGGGAGGGGTCGTTGAGGAGGGGGTACTGTCAGGGCTGCCCTTTTTTCTCTGACTTGGCACCTCAGCTGTCGGCTAATTGCCATCTCCTATCTCTCCACAGTGAATCACCTGTTGATGATATTCTGCTTGTTAGTCCTGCCTATTTAAGCCGTCCAGCCCAGATGATCTCTACCTTCGCCTTGGTCAACATCACAGAGACTATCGCCTGCATTCCTGTTAAAGACATGCTTGGCTGACATTCCTTCTGGCTCCAGATCCTGCTTGCTGTTCCATTACGCTGATCCCTGCTCCCTGACTTTCTGCCTTGTCTGACTATCCGTCCTGGTTACCGAACTATGGCTATGTTTTGACTACTTTTGTTCTATTTACTTTTATTATTAAACATGTGTGATTTAACTGTACTTCTGTCTCTGTCTGATTTGTGGTTTCTGACAACCTCTAAAATGTGAGCACTTTACCTTTATTCTTTTAATAAAGATGGATTGTTTTTAAGATATAAGCATATAAGCACTATTGGTGTTTTTCCTTTGCATATGCCATTTGAGGAGATTGATATGGAGTGAAGCAGCGTCAAAGGGAGGAGCAGTAAAGAGAGGCAGTTATCATTATTCTAGCCCAGGAGAGGCTAAAAAGCTTTGTTTGACCAAACTGAAGTGTGAGGTCACAGTCACACATAGAAAGGTGAGAGCATACCGAGTGTGGTGATACACTATTAAGACTATTGGCGCACTACAAGCAGCATATGGAATTTGATGGATGGCAATATATTGATAACCATCATTGGATTTAATATGTGGACTGCACTGTTATAGAAGATATACACTTTGTGTGATTGCATGGATATTGCATGATTTGTTGTCAGGATATCACTTTAATTCATGTGTAAACTTAATGCACGATTATTAATTTTCACCATATTTGTATACATTTATATTTTTTTCTTTTTTTTAATCAACAACATTGTTTGTAAACATTAAGAAAGGTTTTGTGTTTTATCATTGGTTAAGGATTCTTAGCGCGGCACATTGATTTGATATGGTATTGGACACATTTGTATGGGAATGTGAAAGTGCTTGCAGTTGGGTTCTAGGATTGAGATTACATACATAGTCACTCGCAAGATTTTATTATTATTTATATACAGCAGAAAAAGTCCTTTCCCTAATCCTAACATAATGTACTGGCCCAGACATACCTCCATGTGGTGAGACTACATATAGGCATTGTCCATGAGTTGGATGCTGCCCGTGCCTCCTGGTGTCTTTTTCCAATGCTGCTGACCCGGCAGCTACAACTACTGCAACCGCACTCAACACAACCCAACCCAGCCATTTTTATGTCACAGGTGGGCCCACCAAAATAAAACAGCCTGGGAACTAGGCCCAAAGTGCTTTAACCCTTTTCCAGCCTGGGCCGGCTGCTCGAAACTAAACGCATTTCTACCTGCCTATATCTGTGAGTCATATAATTCAGCCGAAAGTGTTAGCTAATGCAGGTATCCGTAAAATGTGTCCTGTCAGCTTGAATGGAACTTGTTCACATGGTGTCGGAGCACCCATGTAGGTGCACTGACCCTAATTTGAGTTAATTTAGTAGGCTTGGTCTTTAATAACCTCCCTGGCGGTTTTCCCAAGTGTGGCTCGGGGTTAAATTTCAGCACCATTAGCGGTAACCCCGAGCCACACTCAGGATTGCATTACAGGATCCTGGTGCGGTATACTTACCTTGTCACCAGGATCCTGCGATGTCCCCCCGCTATGTCCTTGGGCTGTGTCCTCCACCCGAAGCCTCAGTTGGTAGAGCATGAGACGCTTAGGCTTCATATACACTTGGCTGTCATTTACCGCATTTTGCGTATTTCCGCGGACGAAGGTCAAACTGCTCCTATCCTGAACACAATTCTTCCACATTTAGGAGGGGGAAATGAAACCTCATATAAACGCAGCAGCTCCTAAACTCTGCTAAAAGCCTATGTGTACATGGACACATAGGCTTTTAAGGATTGGAGTTTAGGAGCTTTGGCAAAAAAAACGCCAAAAGCTCCTAAACCCAAGTGTACATGGAACCTTAATTTCACGGTTGTGGGTTTGAGCCTCATGTTGGGTGTATGACATAAAGTTTTGGGAGGAGCCTTATTAGTCCAGGAGAGAGAGCTGGAGACACTGTGGGGTGCTTAACCACTTAAGCCCCGGACCATTTGGCTGCCCAAAGACCAGAGCACTTTTTGCGATTCGGCACTGCGTCGCTTTAACTGACAATTGCGATGTGGCTCCTAAACAAAATTGACGTCCTTTTTTCCCCACAAATAGAGTTTTTTTTTTGTTTTGTTTTTTTTGCGGTTTTTATTTTTTGCGCTATAAACAAAAATATAGCAACAATTTTGAAAAAAAAACGCATTATTTTTTACTTTTTGCTATAATAGCCCCAAAAAATATATAACAAATTTTTTTTTTCCTCAGTTTAGGCCGATACGTATTCTTCTACATATTTTTGGTAAAAAAAATCTCAATAAGCATTTATTGATTGGTTTGCACAAAAGTTATAGCGTCTACAAAATAGGGGATAGTTTTATGGCACTTTTATTAATATTTTTTTTTACTAGTAATGGCAGCGATCAGCAATTTTTAAAAAAATCATGACTGCGACATTATGGCGGACAGATCGGACACTTTTGGCACGATTTTGGGACTATTCACATTTATACAGCGATCAGTGCAATTAAAAATGCATTGATTACTGTGTAAATGTGACTGGCAGTGGAGGGGTTAACCACTAGGGGGCAGTGAAGGGGTTAAGTGTGTCCTAGGGAGTGATTCTAACTGTGGGGAGGCGTGGCTATGTGTGACACTACACTGATCACCGCTCCCAATTACAGGGAGCGGTGATCAGTGTCCTGTCACTAGGCAGAACGGGGAAATGCTTGTTTACATCAGCATTTCTCCGTTTTTCCTCTCCGTAAGATGATCGCGGGTATACCCGCGGACATGGGGTCCGCGGGACCCGCGATCACTCTCACAAAGGCTGCGGCGTGTGTGCGCTCGCCCGCAAGCCGCTTCTTAAAGGGCAACGTACAGGTACGTTAATCTGCCTGTACGTGCCCTTCTGCCGACGTATATCAGCGTGAGCCGGTCAGCAAGCGGTTAAAGTGGTTGTAAAGCTTTGCTCCTTCGGAGCTCTTCAATATCTTTGGAGGTAGCCGGAGTTTGTGGGTGGGGCCAGGGGTGTGGCTGCCTCTTCCACCCCTCCCAAAGACTCATTCACTCAAGCTGAGGAGGAGAAACCACAGCAGCCCAGGAGTCTTTGCATCCAGCAATGCTGTAAGTGACTGAGCACATGTCACCGCATTCTGCACTAACCTTCCAATATGTCACCCTATACTATCCAGACCTACCGCTATACCCCCCTATACTACCCAGACCTACCACTATACTGCCCTATACTACCCAGACCTACCACTATACTTCCCTATACTATCCAGACCTATCACAATACCTCCCTGTACTATCCAGACCTACCACTATACCTCCCTATACTATACAGACCTACCACTATACCTCCCTATACTACCCAGACCTACCACTATACCTCCCTGTACTATCCAGACCTACCACTATACCTCCCTATACTATACAGACCTACCACCACACCTCCCTATACTACCGAGACCTACCACTATACCTCCCTGTACTATCCAGACCTACCACTATAACTCCCTATACTATACAGACCTACCACTATACCTCCCTATACTACCCAGACCTACCACTATACCTCCCTATACTACCCAGACCTACCACTATACCTCCCTATACTACCCAGAGCTACCACTATACCTCCCTATACTGCCCAGACCTACCACTATACCTCCCTATACTATCCAGACCTACCACTATACCTCCCTGTACCATCCAGACCTACCACTATACCTCCCTATACTATACAGGCCTACCACTATACCTCCCTATACTACCCAGACCTACCATTATACCTCCCTATACTATCCAGACCTACCACTATACCTCCCTATACTACCCAGACCTGCCACTATACCTCCCTATACTATCCAGACCTACCAATATACCTCCCTATACTATACAGACCTACCACTATACCTCCCTATACTATACAGGCCTACCACTATACTTCCCTATACTACCCAGACCTACCATTATACCTCCCTATACTATCCAGACCTACCACTATACCTCCCTATACTATCCAAACCTGACACTATAGTGCCCTATACTATCAAAACCTACCACTGTACTGCCCCTATACTATCCAAACCTACCTCTGTACTGCCCTATACTATCCAAACCTTCCACTATACTGCCCTAGCCTGCCACTATACCACCCTATACTGCGCAAACCTGACACTATACATTACTACACCACCTACCTCCTACTACCACCTATTCTGTACCCTCCTGACCTCCCCTCTACTGTGTCCTCTCCTCCAATCCCCCTGTACTGTGCCTTCTTGCCCCCCCCCCCCCATACTGTGTACAGTCATACATAAATACAGACCGCTAAATTGCTGGGAGAGGGATTTATGACAGGGGGCAATGTGTACAGGGAGGGGGATAGTTTTAGGAGTGGGAGCAGTGTGTACAGGGTAAAAGAGTCAGTGTTTACAGGGGGTCTGTGTATGTGGGGGGGAGGGGCAGTGTGTAGAGAGGGCGGGACAGTGTGTATAGGGGGTGCATTTAATTTGGGTTAATTACCTGGTTTTCTGTATTTGTTGTTTCTAATCAGACTAAAAAGCCACGCCCAAAATGTAGCATTATTTAGCCACACCTACTCCTTGCCACCGCGAGCATAGTGCACCGCAGGTCACCTTCTCCCTGGTAGGGGCCCTAGTGCATTACTTTGCCCAGGGGCCCATTATGTTTTTAAGATGGCCCTGCTGATGCCTAAACATTTACTACTACACTTCTGCTGCACTGCTGAGATTAGCTCAGCTCAAAAATGTGTATTTATAAAGTGACAGCTCTGTGAGCAATATTGTTGCAATTCAATGGATATCTAAACATACATAAATAATGTATCCACTGTGTATGTGAAACTACTGTGAATATATATGTGAAGAATACATGACATTTTTTGAATTATTATTTAGAAGCAATAAAAGAAGAAGTTTCATTTGATTGAAGAAGCTTGTGCAGGTCACATGGATTATATAAATCTACTATTTGGATAAGTGAACTATTACTTTATGGGACTATTTTCAGATTTTTGTTCACTGGATATACACTATAAAATCAAAATAGTGCTGTGCTGTAAAAGACAATGTGCAATGTGCAAGGTAAAGTGACCAAGTGCTCAGTGCTAAATACACTTAAAAGAGGCAATTCTTGTGGCGAATATACAATAGGTATCCTTTGGTAATTAATACAAATGAAAAAGGTATAACAAACGTATCACATGCTACTCCTAGTCCTCCTTAGATGGAAACAGTGATTATTTCAAAATCAAATAAATCCGTATAAGTATATGCAAAGTAATCCTTTTATAAATGTAAATAGTGAAAGTTTTTAAGGTGCAGGATGAATGGTGACTGTATATCTTCAGTGCAGCAAACAAAAATAAAGTGCTGGTGACCACTCTCTTGAATTGAGTGCAGGTGTCTGGTGACTTCCTGTCTTCTGTGCAGCGTACTGTATGGATTTCCCCTTACCTTACTGCTGTAAGGTAACAGCATGTGGGTGTGGAAACCAGTATGTCCCCTGTGGATCTAGATGCCTGGCGGCCTCCCAGTCTGCCGTCTTCAGTTCTGCTGGTATGTGTCTCTATGTGGAATCAGAGTCCCCTTTTTGTCCCAAGTATATCTGGATCAAGTAAGCAGTTTGTGGATGGGTCTTTATCCCAAGGTTTTAACAGTCCTTGTTGATTATTTTAGCAGCCCCCAGCAAACTTACAGCTCTCCAAGACAGGTGTCTTCACCAACTCCTCCTCCAAAAAGGATTTAGAATTGACTAACAAATTAAAGTCACACTCCAGCTAACACTTTATAAGGAATTACAGCAATAGATATTTTATTTTACTGGACAGCTTGGTCTGGTAAAGGAAATTGTAAAATAACAGATTTACTGGCTGGATCACCGAGTAAAAATAAAGGAAAACTAATGCCACCAGCACATCAAAGAATTTATAAAAGTTGCAATATATAGTCTTTTTATTTTTAAGTTCAATACGGCATTAAATCACAACTCTTATATACTAGCAGCGGTCACATTTTTCACACAATCACAAGTATCATGAATTTAGTGCAGTCAGTGAGTGAGAGGAAATCCTGGTATGCAAATATGCCTGTACTTTGCTGTGTAGTGTTTCTGAGGGTTAGAGCATGGGTTGAAAAAATACGGCTCATGGACCAAATCTGACCGGCTGTAAATCCAGTACTCTCCGATGTAAGAGGGGACCCTGATGTAAGGGGGGGGGGGGTACCATGTAAGGGGGACTTTGGTGGGGACTCTGATGTAAGAGGGTACGCTGATGGGTTTAAGTTTATTAGGAATTTCTTTGCTTTGTTTTACTAAAGTTTTTTTTTTTTTTATCATCTATCTGTTATCTGTAATGCTATCATGCTGGTTACAAAAAAACGCCAAGTAAAACTTCTTCATTCATTTAAATATTGTTTGTAAAACAGATTTTTTTTTCGGACCATGATTATTTGTAAAATATACGATGTGGCCCTCATGCTGAAAAGTTTGAAGACCCCTGGGTTAGTGACATTAGATTGTAAGCTCCTTGAGGGTAGGGATTTATGTGAATGTACAATGTATATGTAAAGCGCTGCATAAATTGACAGCACTATATAAGTACCTTTAACTAAATAATAACAGTTGAACAATAATTATTGGAAAATATTACTGCATGCATGAAGGTCTATCGCCACCTAGTGATACAGTAATATATCAAACTTCTCTTCTAGAAAGAGCACAAGAAATAAAAATGAAAAGAAAAGAAAATATGTGGTGGCGAGTGTCGCACTTCAGTCATTTAAAGACATTTAACCACTTTCAGCTCCGGAAGGTGTACCTCCCCTTCCTGACCAGGCCATTTTTAGCGATACAGGACGCTGTACACAAATACAGATGATGTCCTTTTTTTTCCCCCACAAATAGAGCTTTTTTTTGGTGGTATTTGATCACCTGTGCGTTTTTTATTTCTTGCGCTATAAACAAATAAAAACTAACAACTTTAAAAATAAATAAATAAATACATTTCCTGTCGCATCATGGCAGCATACACGTTGGGTTGTGACTCCGCCTCCACAACCTGATAGGACCACATAACTATAAATTAGAGAGTAGAGACCCGTCCCAGTATTCTCTTATTTTTCCTCACCTGTCAGGACGCACAGATCAGCACCCCCTTACAGCTTCGCCCCAGCCAGGTTCTAGCCTCTCCTGGGTGGAAGTCCTTCTTGTACAACCTCTAAATGAGCTAAATGGAAGGAGCCCCACTCTGGTGGTCTCAGGGGCACTCTCTCATCTCACTCAGCTGTCTGACCACGATATAAGCCTTAAACAGGCTTCATGTGCAGCAGCCCACAAAACCCTTAAACAGGCTTGCTGAAGGAATGGCCAGGGAATCTTCGGTGTGGCCTCATGAAATAAGCCTTAAAAAGGCTTAGTTGGGTGCAGCGGTCTCCACCCCCCCTCCCTCCCTCTCCTACCAGTAATTTCTGCCCATCTGCTGGGCTCTGTTGTCCTCCAGTCTGTCATCTGTGAGCGCCGAGCGTTCTTGGCGTCCTCGTGCATGCGCAGTGCGTCGTTTTGGGTGCCCCTATGCCTTTTCCAGCTTCCAAGATGGCGCCGAGTGTCCCGCGGCGCTACAGCGCATGCGCGAGCGTCCGCATTATTGTAGCATTATTTAGCCACACCTACTCCTTGCCACCGCGAGCATAGTGCACCGCAGGTCACCTTCTCCCTGGTAGGGGCCCTAGTGCATTACTTTGCCCAGGGGCCCATTATGTTTTTAAGATGGCCCTGCTGATGCCTAAACATTTACTACTACACTTCTGCTGCACTGCTGAGATTAGCTCAGCTCAAAAATGTGTATTTATAAAGTGACAGCTCTGTGAGCAATATTGTTGCAATTCAATGGATATCTAAACATACATAAATAATGTATCCACTGTGTATGTGAAACTACTGTGAATATATATGTGAAGAATACATGACATTTTTTGAATTATTATTTAGAAGCAATAAAAGAAGAAGTTTCATTTGATTGAAGAAGCTTGTGCAGGTCACATGGATTATATAAATCTACTATTTGGATAAGTGAACTATTACTTTATGGGACTATTTTCAGATTTTTGTTCACTGGATATACACTATAAAATCAAAATAGTGCTGCGCTGTAAAAGACAATGTGCAATGTGCAAGGTAAAGTGACCAAGTGCTCAGTGCTAAATACACTTAAAAGAGGCAATTCTTGTGGCGAATATACAATAGGTATCCTTTGGTAATTAATACAAATGAAAAAGGTATAACAAACGTATCACATGCTACTCCTAGTCCTCCTTAGATGGAAACAGTGATTATTTCAAAATCAAATAAATCCGTATAAGTATATGCAAAGTAATCCTTTTATAAATGTAAATAGTGAAAGTTTTTAAGGTGCAGGATGAATGGTGACTGTATATCTTCAGTGCAGCAAACAAAAATAAAGTGCTGGTGACCACTCTCTTGAATTGAGTGCAGGTGTCTGGTGACTTCCTGTCTTCTGTGCAGCGTACTGTATGGATTTCCCCTTACCTTACTGCTGTAAGGTAACAGCATGTGGGTGTGGAAACCAGTATGTCCCCTGTGGATCTAGATGCCTGGCGGCCTCCCAGTCTGCCGTCTTCAGTTCTGCTGGTATGTGTCTCTATGTGGAATCAGAGTCCCCTTTTTGTCCCAAGTATATCTGGATCAAGTAAGCAGTTTGTGGATGGGTCTTTATCCCAAGGTTTTAACAGTCCTTGTTGATTATTTTAGCAGCCCCCAGCAAACTTACAGCTCTCCAAGACAGGTGTCTTCACCAACTCCTCCTCCAAAAAGGATTTAGAATTGACTAACAAATTAAAGTCACACTCCAGCTAACACTTTATAAGGAATTACAGCAATAGATATTTTATTTTACTGGACAGCTTGGTCTGGTAAAGGAAATTGTAAAATAACAGATTTACTGGCTGGATCACCGAGTAAAAATAAAGGAAAACTAATGCCACCAGCACATCAAAGAATTTATAAAAGTTGCAATATATAGTCTTTTTATTTTTAAGTTCAATACGGCATTAAATCACAACTCTTATATACTAGCAGCGGTCACATTTTTCACACAATCACAAGTATCATGAATTTAGTGCAGTCAGTGAGTGAGAGGAAATCCTGGTATGCAAATATGCCTGTACTTTGCTGTGTAGTGTTTCTGAGGGTTAGAGCATGGGTTGAAAAAATACGGCTCATGGACCAAATCTGACCGGCTGTAAATCCAGTACTCTCCGATGTAAGAGGGGACCCTGATGTAAGGGGGGGGGGGGGTACCATGTAAGGGGGACTTTGGTGGGGACTCTGATGTAAGAGGGTACGCTGATGGGTTTAAGTTTATTAGGAATTTCTTTGCTTTGTTTTACTAAAGTTTTTTTTTTTTTATCATCTATCTGTTATCTGTAATGCTATCATGCTGGTTACAAAAAAACGCCAAGTAAAACTTCTTCATTCATTTAAATATTGTTTGTAAAACAGATTTTTTTTTCGGACCATGATTATTTGTAAAATATACGATGTGGCCCTCATGCTGAAAAGTTTGAAGACCCCTGGGTTAGTGACATTAGATTGTAAGCTCCTTGAGGGTAGGGATTTATGTGAATGTACAATGTATATGTAAAGCGCTGCATAAATTGACAGCACTATATAAGTACCTTTAACTAAATAATAACAGTTGAACAATAATTATTGGAAAATATTACTGCATGCATGAAGGTCTATCGCCACCTAGTGATACAGTAATATATCAAACTTCTCTTCTAGAAAGAGCACAAGAAATAAAAATGAAAAGAAAAGAAAATATGTGGTGGCGAGTGTCGCACTTCAGTCATTTAAAGACATTTAACCACTTTCAGCTCCGGAAGGTGTACCTCCCCTTCCTGACCAGGCCATTTTTAGCGATACAGGACGCTGTACACAAATACAGATGATGTCCTTTTTTTTCCCCCACAAATAGAGCTTTTTTTTGGTGGTATTTGATCACCTGTGCGTTTTTTATTTCTTGCGCTATAAACAAATAAACACTAACAACTTTAAAAATAAATAAATAAATACATTTCCTGTCGCATCATGGCAGCATACACGTTGGGTTGTGACTCCGCCTCCACAACCTGATAGGACCACATAACTATAAATTAGAGAGTAGAGACCCGTCCCAGTATTCTCTTATTTTTCCTCACCTGTCAGGACGCACAGATCAGCACCCCCTTACAGCTTCGCCCCAGCCAGGTTCTAGCCTCTCCTGGGTGGAAGTCCTTCTTGTACAACCTCTAAATGAGCTAAATGGAAGGAGCCCCACTCTGGTGGTCTCAGGGGCACTCTCTCATCTCACTCAGCTGTCTGACCACGATATAAGCCTTAAACAGGCTTCATGTGCAGCAGCCCACAAAACCCTTAAACAGGCTTGCTGAAGGAATGGCCAGGGAATCTTCGGTGTGGCCTCATGAAATAAGCCTTAAAAAGGCTTAGTTGGGTGCAGCGGTCTCCACCCCCCCTCCCTCCCTCTCCTACCAGTAATTTCTGCCCATCTGCTGGGCTCTGTTGTCCTCCAGTCTGTCATCTGTGAGCGCCGAGCGTTCTTGGCGTCCTCGTGCATGCGCAGTGCGTCGTTTTGGGTGCCCCTATGCCTTTTCCAGCTTCCAAGATGGCGCCGAGTGTCCCGCGGCGCTACAGCGCATGTGCGAGCGTCCGACGCTGATGGCGGTGATTTTAAAAGCCCAGCATCAGCTGTATTTGCTGCTGCTGGATGACTGTGCTGTGACAGTTCATTTTTACTGCAAAAAACGCTCTACAAAGGTATGTGGTCACCCTTTATTCAGCCATTAAGCTAGGAACCCTGCTCCCTCTGCATAGCTCTGCTTGTTTTTCCCTGCAGGTTTCCAGTCCGCCCCCTCACCATGGAGACCGCTGCCCCAGTAGATCACCGCCAGCCTAATAGGTAAGGGGGGGGAAGACAAGGGTAAGTAGTGAAGATTGAAAAAGAGAGCACTACTAATGCTGCCTAAATTGGTCAGCCCTACCAGGTCCTCAAAAATGTCTGCTTCAAGACAAAGAGAGTCCTCATGCAGGAGAAGTCGCTCCAGAAATAGACAGAGCGTTCCTACCATAGGAGAAGCCGCTCGAGAGGAAGCCGCAGAAGAAGCCGCTCCAGGTCGCATTCTAGACATGGTCGATCCCGCCATAGAAGGTCGTGCTCACGCAGACATCGTTCCCCTGCACGCCACTCCTGTCCTGCCGGGAACGCATGCTGGATTTGCGGCGCAGCGGCTCTTCCGGATAAATTGGCCTGTCTAAAATGCCTGGAAGAGGCCACAAGTGAGGGAGCCTCGGAGGTCGGAGATTCAGCTGGGGCCTTAGCCCCCCAGGCCTCGATACCAGATGTGGATTTCTCCACCACTACCTCTCCAGCCCGGGCCAGCACATCAAGGGAGCAAGACTCCCTGTCTGATAACGAGGGTCTGGAGGTATCGGCCGGATTCGATTTCTGTCTGATAGAGCCGTTTGTTAAATCGGTTAAGGAGGCAATAGGATGGGAGGAACCCCAGGAAGCTCAACCGAAGCAAAGGAAGTATTTTCCTCAGCTTAGAAAGGATCCAGAAGCTTTCCCGTTCATTGACGAACTAGAGGACCTAATCAAAGAAGAGTGGCAAAGGCCAGAAAAAAAGTCTAGTCTGAATAACAGACTTCTGAAGCTATACCCACTCAAGGAGCCTAAAGTGAACCCTCTGGTGTCCCCTCCGGTAGTGGACACATCCTTGATGCGCCTAGCCAGGCATGTTACCCTCCTGTTAGAAGACGCGGTAACATTTAGGGATCTCCTTGACAGGAAGATCGACACAGATCTCAAGCGGGCTTACCTGTCGGCTGGAGGCGCCTGCAGGCCTGCGATAGCACTCGCTGCAGTAGGAAGAGCCATCTCGAGTTGGTCTACAAGCACAGAAAAGCTTGTATTGGAGGGTGCAGACCAAGAAAAAATAGTGAAAGCGTTGCAAGAGCTAAGCTTGGCTGGTGACTTCGTGGCTGAAGCTTCAGTCGACACCATCAGGTCTGCGTCAAAATCTATGCTGGCCTCAGTAACGGCCAGAAGAGCATTGTGGCTGAAGCCCTGGACGGCGGATCCAGCCTCCAAGTCCAATTGGTGTCGTATTCCGTTCGACGGTGAGCACCTCTTCGAAGAAAAATTAGACACAGCCATCTCCAAGGTAACTGGTGGCAAGTCCGGGCTCATCCCCTCGGATAGGAGGCCCAAGCAGAGACCTCCTCCCTTTAAGCGGAACCTCCCAGAAAGGTATAGGGATGCGAAAGCGTACAGACCAGGGAAGGAGTACCGAGCTGGAAGAACCCTCAAACCTCCTTCATGAAGTTTCAGAAGCCTAAGACTCCTGCTTCCAGTGACCAGAAGCCTTTTTGAAGGTGCGCCCCTCAGGCCAGCGGTAGTGGGAGCAAGACTCTCCAGTTTCAAGCTGGTTTGGGCAGAAACCATAAGGGATACCTGGACCCTGGCCACTGTCAGTTTTGGCCACAGGTGATCCTTCAAAAACCGACCTCCAAGGGATCAATTCTGTCCAACCCGTATTCCTCCATCTCGGGAAAAAAGGTTGTCTCTACTGAACTACATCCAAGATCTTCTCCAAAAACGAGCAATAATAGAGGTCCCGCCAGCACAGCGAGGCAGGGGATTCTATTCTCCACTATTCCTCGTCAAGAAGAAGTCAGGGGACTTTCGACAGGTTCTAGACCTAAAGAACCTCAACAAGTCCATCAGAGTGGAGTCATTCAGGATGGAAAGCTTGCAATCTATCCTCCAGGCCATAAATCTGGGAGACTGGATGCTCTCCATAGATCTCCAGGACGCCTACCTGCACATTCCAATCCACGTGGCATTCCAGAAATTCCTGCGATTCTCGGTGGGTCAGGGGCACTTCCAGTTTCAAAGCCTTCCTTTCGGAATCTCAACAGCCCCCAGAACGTTCACGAAGGTTTTAATACCAGCAATAGCCTTTTTGAGGGAGAAAGGTCTAAGGGTCCACCATTACCTGGACGACATCCTCCTCCTCTCAAGCAGCTAGGAATCACTTGTGCAGCATTGCGAGGTCCTAGTTTCCACCCTAATGAGTCTGGGATGGATAATCAACTGGCAAAAGAGCAACACTCAACCTACCCAAAGGATGGTCTTCCTGGGAGCCGAATTAGACACCCGAGCCAACACAGTGGAACTGTCAGGGGAGAAGTTGTCTCTACTAGTCCAGAAGGTGAAGGATGCCATTCCGGCGCCATGTCTACCAGCCAGAGCATACCTCAGCCTCCTGGGTTCCCTATCAGCAACCATTCCAATGGTCAGATGGGCGCAATGGAATTCCAGACCTCTGCAAGCCTCTTTCTTGCACCAGTGGGACGGATGGTCCATGTCCCAATCGATTCGCATCTCAGAAGAAGCCAGGCTATCTCTACGGTGGTGGACTCACCCCGACAACCTCAGCAGATGCAAGCAGATAGTCATCCTCCACCAGGAGGTGGTAACTTCGGACGCCAGTCTGGAGGGATGGGGGCACATTACCTACATTATGCAGCTCAGGGCCGCTGGGACTTCAAAACCAAGGATGTAGTATCAAACGTTCTAGAGATGAAGGTAGCCTTCCAAGCCCTCTTGGCATTCAGTTCACTTCTGAGAGGGAAACAGGTCCTCATTCAAATGGACATCCGAGTGGCTGTAGCCTACATCAACAGGCAGGGGGGTACCAAGAGCATCTCCATGATGCGGGAGGTTGGTCCGGTGATGCGATGGGCTCAACTGAACTGGGATCTAAGGGCAGCCTACATTCCGGGTGTTCAGAACCTTCTGGCAGATTCTCTCAGCAGAACATTCATTTCCAACAACGAGTGGTGTCTAAGCCCACAGGCATTTGCCCTCATATGCCAGACATGGGGTCATCCAGACATAGACCTCGCAGCAACGCCAGAGAATAAGAAATGTCAGAGGTTTCTGTCAAGGAACCCCTTCCCCTCAGCGGAGGGAACGGATTGTCTCCAGCACTCCTGGAACTTTCGCCTAGGCTACATTTTCCCACCAACTCCGCTGATAGCCAAGTTCCTTCTGAGGCTCAAACATTCAATGGCTCTAGTACTGGCTGTGATCCCCTTCTGGCCACGGAGGCCTTGGTTCACCACCCTCATGCAGCTGAGCACAACGGATCCACTTCCACTCCCGGTGACAAGGGATCTACTAACCCAAGGCCAGCTCCTCCATCCGAACCCAGAGAAATTACACGTAACGGCCTGGAGACTGAAAGGTCTAGGTTCCTAGTGCAGGGCTGCTCTCAAAAGGTAGTCGATACAAGCTAGAAAACTCTCCACAAATAACACCTACGGGAGAATCTGGGGAAAGTTCTCTTCCTTTGCCCAGGTACAAGGTTGGGACCCTTCTTCCCCATCAGCAGTACAAGTGCTTGAATTCCTCCAGTCAGGTCTGGACAAAGGCCTTAGGTCCAGCACCCTAAAGGTCCAAGTTTCTGCCATCTCCGCTTTGACAGGGGTTAAGTGGGCACTTAACCCTCTGGTGGTCCAATTTCAAAGAGCCTGCCTGAAGCTGAGGCCTCCTAGAAAGCCTTTGTTCCCAACATGGGATCTATCGACTGTCCTAGAGATCTTATCCGGAGAGCCATTCTTCACACTTGAAGATGTCTCCCTCTGGGACCTGACTCTAAAAGTATCATTTCTATCTGCCATCACATCGGCAAAGAGGGTCTCAGAAATGCAAGCTTTGCTGATCAAGGAACCGTATCTGATGATTTACCCAGACAGACTAACCCTGAAGCCTTCAGACAGATTTATCACAAAAGTCTCCTCCTCGTTCCACTTTAACCAGGAGATTGACCTCCCGGCCTTGGTCACGGATCAAGGCGTTCCCCATCCTCTGGATGTCAAGGGCAACATTCTGCAATACCTCTCTGTAACCAAGCCATTCAGAAAATGCGAGAACCTTCTAGTCATCCCACATGGGTTCAGGAAGGACCAGGCAGCTTCTGCCCGTACCATCGCCTCATGGCTCGTGAAAGCTATCAAGAAGGCCTACTCCTTAAGCACCTTGCAGATCCCGGAAGGTTTAAGAGCACATTCCACCAGGGCAATGGCTACTTCATGGGCAGCTTACTGTAAAGTCTCAGCGGAAACCATTTGTAGAGCGGCCACTTGGTCTTCTAGAAATACCTTCATTTCCCATTATAAAATAGATGCTGCACGTTTAGCAGCAGTTGAATTCGGGAGGGCCGTTATACAGGCCAATTCTTCTGTTTCTTGTCAATAAATTTATTTTGCATTCCCACCCAGTTTGGCGAGTTACTCCCCAACGTGTATGCTGCCATGATGCGACAGGAAAACGGAAAATTGTATACTCACCTTTCCGTAATTTTCCTTTCCTGTCGCATCTTCATGGCAGCATACAATCACCCACCCTTCTGAGGTGACATGTGTGTATATATACAGAGAATACTGGGACGGGTGTCTACTCTCTAATTTATAGTTATGTGGTCCTATCAGGTTGTGGAGGCGGAGTCACAACCCAACGTGTATGCTGCCATGAAGATGCGACAGGAAAGGAAAATTACGGAAAGGTGAGTATACAATTTTCCGTTTTTTTACTTTCTGCTATAAAACTCAATAATGAAATGTAAAACATTCAATTTCACCATCAATTTAGGCCAATATGTATTCTGCTACATATTTTTTTTTTTTTTTAAGAGTGGTTAACTTTACATTTTTTTTTAAGCGTATATCGATTGGTTTGCGCAAAAGTTCTAGCGTCCACAAACTATCGGATATATTTTTGGAATTTTTATTTATTTATTACTAGCAGTGGCGGCGATCAGTGACTTATAGCGGGACTGCGACATTGCTGCAGACAAATCAGACACTAAGTGACACTTTTTGGGGACCAGTGACACTAATACAGCGATCAATGCTAAAAAATATGCACTGTCACTGTACTAATGACACTGGCAGGGAAGGGGTTAACATCAGGGGCAATCAAAGGGTTAAATGTGTTCCTACAGAGTGCTTGCTAAATGTGTGGGGGGTGCTTGTACTGTGGGAAGGCAGAGATCCGTGATCCTGCTTAGCAGGAAGACAAGATCACAGCATTCCCTTGATTACATAGGCAGATCACCCTTCTGCCTGTCTCTCGAACGATCGGCGTGTCTCGACGAACATCACACCTGCCGGACCCGCTGAATGGCTCCCGCTGTGTCCATTCACAGCGGGAGCGGGTCGCTGGTGGCACGCGTGCCAGGGGCGGATCTGGGGGGGGCAACAGGGCAATTGCCCCCCCCTCGAAAGTACCACACTGACTGCTCTGCCCGAGTTTCTTTCTCTGTCTCACATTAGCTGATCAACGGCGCCGAGAGAGAGACTCTGTGCTAGTGTAGTGTTAGAGCCGCTGCTGATGATGAGAGCCAGAGCACCAACATTCTTCTTCTCTGCCCCTGAGTCTGTGTTGGCCCCACCCATCAGCACCTCTTCCCTCCATCTTCTCCACAGTCCACACTGCAGGCTTCTGCCCTGGCCCTGAGTGAGAGTGTTGGCCCCACCCACCGGCACCTCCTCCCTACATCTTCTCCACACTGACTGTAGCCCTCCGCCCCCTGAGTGTGCATTGGCCCCACCCACCAGCACCTCTTCAATCCATCTTCTCCACAGTCTGCACTGCAGGCTTTCGCCCTGGCCCTGAGTGAGAGTGTTGGCCCCACCCACCGGCACCTCCTCCCTACATCTTCTCCACACTGACTGCAGGCCTCCGCGCCCGAGTGTGTATTGGCCCCACCCACCAGCACCTCCCCCCTCCATCTTCTCCACAGTCCACACTGCAGGCTTCCGCCCTGGCCCTGAGTGAGAGTGTTGGCCCCACCCACCAGCACCTCTTCAATCCATCTTCTCCACAGTATGGACTGCAGGCTTTCGCCCTGGCCCTGAGTGAGAGTGTTGGCCCCACCCACCGGCACCTCCCCCTACATCTTCTCCACACTGACTGCAGGCCTCCGCCCCCTGAGTGTGTATTGGCCCCACCCACCAGCACCTCCTCCCTCCATCTTCTCCACACTGCAGGCCTCCGCCCCTGAGTGAGTGTTGGCTCCACCCACCTCCTCCCTCCATCTTTTCCACACTGCAGAGGGGCGTGAACACAGGAAGAAGCAGTCATCTAATGCTTCCTGCGGCTGCGGGCAGTGTAATTACCGGATCCATCTCCATGTGAGCCCCTCCCCCCCACCAGAGCAGCAAAATATTTTACTAAAAGTGAGTAAAAGAATGAATGACTGTCGTGTGTCAAATTGCAAAATACATGTGTGCCATTATGTATGAAAAAAATGCCCTTTTAGTCTTGACTTGTTCAATCTTAACCCCTTCAGCTCGGGAAAGTTTTACACCCCCCCCCCCCTTCATGACCAGGCTATTTTTTGCGATACTGTGCTGCATTACTTTAACTGACTGACAATTGTGCAGTCCTTCGACACTGTACCCAATTAAAATGTATGATCTTTTTTCCCACAAATAGAGCTTTCTTTTGGTGGTATTTGATCACCTATGCTGTTTTTATTTTTTTGCGCTATAAACAACACCTTATTATTTGGCAGTGTTCCTCCCGACTAGCACCTCAGACTCAGAAGTGCAGAATCACATACAGGTCCGTAAATCTGCCAAGAGCGGTCGCTCTGCCACAGCAAATGTGTGTGTGGGGCGGCCGGCATCTGGTTAATGGCTGTGGCCTCCTACACGTATCTTAAAAATGTCACATACCTATCACTCTACATCCAATGGGGTCTACAAGTGCAAGAAGAGGAAATTATTTTCAGACATTTTTAGGGGTCCTTGAATGTAGCGATTTGCAAAATTACACCCAAGCACTTGAAAAACCTCCACTCAAGAAATTTTTGAGCCTACCCCCAGATACAAGCACAATACGAATGTAAATAGACATGTCAGAAGCACCAACATGTTGTGCTACACGTAACATATTGCTGCGCACACCAAAGTGAGAGCAATAATTCTAGGGCCATTATTAACAGTGCCCTCTAAACTGATGTCCTGTGAGGGCTTTTAAAGTGTAACCTATGGAAAGTTTTGGGTACCAAAGTTCATCATCATTTTACTGGCACATGCAATTTAAGGGCTGGTTCACTCTCAATGCTTTCTAATGTGTTTTTTAAATCGCATCCATAATGTATGCACATGTATTCTAGTGGCCCTAGTTCACACCAGTGCAGTCAGTTCTGATTCTTTCAACAAAAGTACAACCTGTTGCATTTTATTGTGTCCAGAATGCATCAAAACATGTGTAAACACACCAAAATGCACTGGAACGCTCATTGTCCTAATGAGAATAAAGATTTTTCAAGTGCCAAAATTAAAAAGAAAGAGGAAAAACAATGCACTGGAACCCATTAAAAACATATAAAAAACACATTAAAAAATTTTAAAAATGTATATGCAAAAAAAACCATCTGGAACGCTGAAATTATGGCGGGAACAACCTCTAATGGGGCGTACACACGGTCGGACTTTTCGTCTACAAAAGTCCAACGGACGCCGACGGACTAAAGCTGGCTGGTAATCCGATCGTGTGTGGGCTTCTTCGGACTTTCAGCAGACTTTTTCAGCCTCAAATCCGACGGACTTTAGATTTGAAACATGCTTCAAATCTTTACGTCGTAACTACGACGGACCCCGAAGTCCGCTCGTCTGTATGCTAGTCCGACGGACAAAAAAGCGACGCATGCTCATAAGCAAAAACTAAACGGAAGCACTCGGTCTAGTAAAACTAGTGTTCGTATTGTAGGTAGCACATTCCTCACACTGCAAAATCTGTGATCGTTGAATGCAGCGCATTTAATGTCTTCTTTACGAATGCTATAAAGAACAAAGATGTTTTGCTGTTCATATTCAAACAGAGTTCTCCCAAACAGATTTCTGGATTCTTTTTCTGTTTGATCTCATGAATGACATGGTATGCTTTTTCAAAACAATGTTTCCATAGTAATAATACTTTTAAATTTTTTTTTTTTTGGTGGAGTCATCTTTTCTTGTAATTTTTATCCAGATATTTATTTTATGATTGTTGTGGAACTTTTTTTCTGTTTATCTATAATTTTTTTTGTAAAGTTACCACAGGG
>NC_133336.1:77236268-77324234 GCF_042186555.1 Aquarana catesbeiana
CAAGGTATTTAGAAAGATGCATGGTGAGTTTTTTGAAGTTGTCATTTTTTCCCACAATTCTGTGCAAAATCAAGGTTTTTTTTTTACTTTTTTTTTTTTTCCACAAAATTGTCATATTAGCAGGATATTTCTCACAGACCGCATATGCATACCACAAATTACACCCCAAAACACATTCTGCTATTGCTCCCGAGCATGGTGATACCACATGTGTGAGACTTTTACACAGCGTGGCCACATACAGAGGCCCAACATGCAGGGGAGCACCTTCAGGCGTTCTGGAGCACCCAGGCCAATTCTGACATTTCTCTCCTACATGTAAAAATCATCATTTATTAGCTAGAAAATTACTTAGAACCCCAAAACATTATATATGTTTTTTTAGCAAAGACCCTAGAGAATACAATGGCGGTCGTTGCAACTTTTTATCTCGCACGGTATTTGCGCAGCAATTTTTTTAACGCGTTTTTTTTGGAAAAAAAAATGTTTTGTGCTTTACAAAAACCAAAACAGTAAAGTTAGCCCAATGTTTTTGCATAATGTGAAAGATGAAGTTACGCAGAGTAAATAGATACCCAACATGTCACCCTTCAAAACTGCACGCGCTTGTGGAATGGTGCCAAACTTTGCTACTCAAAAATCCCCATAGGCGACGCTTTAAAATTTTTTACTGGTTACATGTTTTGAGTTACAGAGGAGGTCTAGGGCCAAAATTATTGCTCTCGCTCTACCGATCGCAGCGATACCTCACATGTGTGGTTTGAACACCGTTTTCATATGTGGGCGGGACTTATGTATGCGTTCGCTTCTGCATGCGAGCACACAGGGACAGGGGCGCTTTAAAAAAAATTTTTTTTTTTTTATTGTTCATTTTACTTTATTTATTTTAGTTTGATGCTTTTTTCCAAAAAAAAAAAATTTTGACCACTTTTATTCCTATTACAAGGAATATAAACATCCTTGTAATAGGAATATGGCATGACAGGTCCTCTTTACAGTGAGATATGGGGTCAATAAGACCCCACATCTCACCTCTAGGCTGGGAAGCCTGAAATTAAAAAAAAAAAAAAAAAAGATCCTGGCTTCGATCGTAGCGGTGAGTCAGTAGAAGCACCGCAAGGCGGCGGGAAGGGGGGACGTCCCCTCTCGCCTCCCGTAAGAACGATCAAGCAGTGGAACAGCTGCTATGATCGTTCTCATGGTGTAGGGAATTGCCGGCTGAAAAAGCTGATATCTGAATGATGCCTGTAGCTGCAACCATCATTCAGATATCTCCGCACAAAGTCAAGGACGTTGTATGACGGCCGGCGGGCGGGAAGTGGTTAAAACGCTTTTTTTTTTTTAACACAAAGTTGTCCATTTATACAATATTTCTACCACATAACATGTACATGCCAAAAATGACACCCCAAAATAGATTCTCCTGCTCCTCCTGAGTACGGCGATACCCCATGTGTGAGACTTCCACAGCCTGGCCACATACAGAGGCCGAGTACAGCTGAGCATGGCTCAGCATGGCAGGGTATGGCGGGGTATTGCGGAGTATGGCGGGGTATTGCGGGGTATGGCGGGGTATGGCGGAGTATGGCAGGGTATTGCAGAGTATGGCAGGGTATTGCGGGGTATGGCGGGGTATGGCGGGGTATGGCAGAGTATGGCGGAGTATGGCGGGGTATTGCGGGGTATGGCGGAGTATGGCGGGGTATGGCGGAGTATGGCGGGGTATGGCGGGGTATGGCGGAGTATGGCGGGGTATGGCGGAGTATGGCGGGGTATTGCGGAGTATGGCGGGGTATGGCGGGGGCATGGCAGAGTATGGCGGGGGGCATTGCAGAGTATGGCGGGGGCATTGCAGAGTATTGTGGGGGCATTGCAGAGTATTGCACAGCATTGCAGAGTATTGTGGGGGCATTGCAGAGTATTGCACAGCATTGCAGAGTATTGTGGGGGTATTGCAGAGTATTGCACAGCATTGCAGAGTATTGTGGGGGCATTGCAGAGTATTGCACAGCATTGCAGAGTATTGTGGGGGCATTGCAGAGTATTGCAGAGTATTGTGGGGGTATTGCAGAGTATTGTGGGGGTATTGCAGAGTATTGCACAGCATTGCAGAGTATTGTGGGGGTATTGCAGAGTATTGCACAGCATTGCAGAGTATTGTGGGGGTATTGCAGAGTATTGCACAGCATTGCAGAGTATTGTGCTGGTATTGCAGAGTATTGCACAGCATTAGTAGTGAGGGATGGCTGAGCATGGATGGATGGATGGCTGGATGTCTCTGTGCAGCACTGTGGGCACTACACATACAGCCCACAGCGCTGCAGACATCCATCCATCCCCCTCCCCGCTCACTGTGTACCGATCGGTACACAGGAGGGGAGGAGAGGAACCGGCGTCATCAGATGACGCCGGTCTGTTTACATGTGATCGCGCCGTCATTTGACGGCTCGATCACATGGTAAACGGCCGCGATCAGCGCCCATTTACCGGGATCCGTGATGCGCCGGGTCCCCTGGACCCGGCGGTCACGGATGTGTTCGGGTGCGCGTCCCAGGGGGCGCGCGAGAGGGGAATTCTGGGAGGACGTCATAGTACGCCCTCCCAGAGTTATCCAACCGCCCTGCAGCCGTCATTCGGCTATGGGCCGGTTGGTAAGTGGTTAAAAAACACCAAAAAAAAAAAAAAAAAAAGGATTTGAAAAAAGACCAAAAAAAAAAAAAAAAAAAAAGGATTTGAAAAAAGACAAAAAAAAAAAAAAAAAAAAGGATTTTAAAAAACACCCAAAAAAAAAAAAAGGCCTGTTTGCTAAAATCAAAATGCCCAACAAATTTTATTTTTGATTATCTAAAAATATTTAACTCTAATTATATTATTCTAAATTTATTTAATATATCTTTATATTTTTGGCTAGGAACATTTTATACTAAATGCATAACTGAATGGATACCAAAGATTAAAAACATCTGCTTTGAATTAAATAAATGTGTGGTTTGTTATTTCAATGCTCAGTATCAGTTTGTTTATAAATTTCAAAAAAGTGGTTTACAGTGGCAATGGAGCTTATTTAGAAATTTACAAGGAAAATACAGTTGGCACTACAACTGCTCGACCATAACCTAGGAGAAAGCCCAAAAGAAAGGCAAGCAATAAATATAATTCAAGATTTCATCAAGATTGTTTTTATTTTAAATCTTTAGATATCCTGGCCCATTGCAATGGCCCCCCTACCCATAAAATAATTAACATATTGCTGTCTAACTTGACGGGCACTTTGGGGGCCCAAGCCAGTATGGACAGTATCCAGGCCCGTAAGATTATCAACGATAAGTCCGGCCTCAGGCCCAACTGGCACCATATAATTTTGAGAATGTTTGTTTAAAAAGTTGTGCAGGATGCAGCACGATAAAATGATAAAATTAAGTTTGTATTCCGCCAAATTAATGGAGGTTTGAAATAGGCGGAACCGGCTGGCCAGAATCCCAAACGCATTCTCAACCACTCTTCTAGCTCTGGCCAGCCGGAAATTAAAAACCCTCCTCTCTGGGGTGAGGGTTCTTTGGGGGAATGGCCTCATGAGGTGCTTGCTCAGAGCGAAGGCTTCATCGGCAATGAAGACAAAGGGTAGTCCTTCCACGTTATCCGCATCAGGTGGCAATCCCAGGCCACCACTCTGGAGACGCTGGCAGAACTCCGTCTGGGCAAATACTCCTCCATCCGACATCCGGCCATTCTTCCCCACGTCCACATATAGAAATTCATAGTGTGCCGACACCACCGCCATTAAAACTATACTGTGGAACCCCTTATAATTAAAATAGTATGACCCCGAATGGGGTGGTGGCACAATGTGGACATGTTTCCCATCTATAGCCCCTCCACAATTGGGAAAGTCCCAACGGGTGGCAAAATGGGATGCCACAGTCTGCCATTCCTGTGGCGTTGAAGGAAACTGGGGAATCAAACAAGAAAACAAAAATCAGTAATTTTGAATCGAACATGGCAAGAAAATTATACAATTAAAAACATTATTCCACAGCATCAGTATAACATTAAATAATGTATATCTTCTGGAAGAAATAATATTGAAAGGCACACTTATCAGATTGCTCACCCCCTCTGATGGAACATTGATTACATTTTAGGGGGTGGTGAAATTAGCAAAAAATATTAATTTTAGGACACACAGGGATTTATGGACTAAAAAGGCTACAAGACTGCAGTTGTTCCACTCTGCAAGTGCAGTTGCTCCCCAGCTTTAAGTAAATGAGGTAAGGTAAAAAGGCTTTCATGTTGCAAGGAGTACACAACCACATGCAAGGGCAATTAATGAAAACACTTTGTGGCTTGTATATGATTTGATGATGGAAATCAGCAGAGCTTCTGCTCATTTACTAAAGCACTGGAGCAAATGCACTTGTAGAGTGCACATGCATTTTTCAAAGTGCAACATATATTTGCTTTTTAAAAATCAACACCACAGAAGATTCTAGCAAATTATTAGGGGGGGGGGGGTTGAAATCAAGCTAATTATAAGCACACTATTTGGATAGAGTTTAGGGGAAACAAAATACAATGCAGCTGACTAAATACATTCAAACTGAGAAGACAAGGTGAATATGTGACCAGCATTGTATGCTGGAGAGGTTATTGAAGGCAAATATACATGCATGACAAAAAAGAACATGAAACAAATCAAGCATGCTTGAAAAGAAAAAATATTCACACTATATTACAATGATGGTAAGTAGTGTTTGAGCTAAGAAATACATTACATTATCAAAGAATAAATAAAAGAACATGTGATGCTAATAAAAGAAAAAATTCTTACCTTAATATAGTCCTTCTGCAGGACCTGGATGATAGCAGAATAGGTCTCTGGGATAATGATCCCCAGAGCCTGGGGGGAGATGCCTGTCGAGAACTTGAGGTCCTGCAGGCTTCTCCCCGTCGCCAAGTACCGCAACGTGGCAACTAGCCTCTGCTCCGGAGTGATGGCTTGCCTCATGCAGGTATCCTGCCTGCTGATATAGGGGGTCAGCAAAGCCACCAAACGATCAAAAACGGGGTCCGTCATCCGGAGAAAGTTCCTGAAATCCTCAGGATTATTCTCACGGATCTCACGGAGCAATGGCATGTGACAGAACTGGTCACGCTGGAGCAACCAATTCTTGGTCCATGAACTCCTCCTCGCCCTGTTCATGGACTGGTCTTGGTCTGAAGAATAAACTACAGCACCAAGCACATACAATGCACGAGCTCGACGACGAGTACGTACAGGTAACATGGCTTCAAAACGGTCGGCTGGTCAGAACGCACTTAACAGAACGCACTGAAGAACAGCAAGGCCTGTGAAGAACGACCTGAAAATCAGGAACGAGCGGACAATAAAACAAAGATTTCTCAATGCCAACTGACCAAACGCACTGAAAAGCAGATACAAACCTCACAAGCACAGACTGAACAACAGTTAAAACGAACTGAAAAATACGAGTCTCACAAGCGCGAATCGTCTCTCACCAAACTTCTACTAACACGAGATAAACACGAGATTAGCAGAAGGAGCCCAAAGGGTGTCGTACGGGCTATTGAACTTCCGTTTTATAGTCTCGCCGGACTTGATGTACGTCACCGCGTACTAGGCTGTCAAACTTTTGTGTGGTCGTGTGTAGGCAAGTCCGTTCGTTAGAAAGTCTGCCGCAAGTCCGCCGAAAGTCCGCAGGAAGTCTGTCGGACCGGCTGTCGGACTTTTGTAGATGAAAAGTCCGACCGTGTGTACGCGGCATAAGGCTTGACATATTTGGTATCTTTCTAACTCCCTTCATGACCAGAGCATTTGTTGCTATTCAGTATTGCTGATATGATCCCTTTTTGGAAAGTAGTCAACCCAAGGTATTTGCTGAGAGGCACGCTGAGCGCATGGAAGATTTTATTTTTTTACCACAAATGTTTGGAAATTGACAAAAGTTTTTTTTTTTTTTTTACACAAAGTTGTCAGTTTAATGAGATATTTCTCACACATGACATGAGTATATGTGGAATTACAACCCAAAGCATATTTTGCTATCTCTCCTGCTTGGGAATACCACATGTGTGAATTTTTGGGGGCCTAGCTGCATACGGGGGCCAAAAACCAATGACTACCTTCAGGCTTTCAAAGTCTGTAATATTCTCATGTCACTTCCTCACTACCTATCACAGTTTTGGAGGCCCAGAAATGCCAGGATAGTACAAACATCCCCTCCTCCCAAATGACTGCGTTTTGAAAAGTAGACACCTCAAGCTATTTGCTGACAGGCATGTTACGTGCATGGAGGATTTTATTTTTTACCACAAGTTTTTGGAAAATGGCAAAAAATACACAAAGTTGTCACTTTAATTAGATATTTCTCACACATTCCATGAGTGTTCCATATGTAGAATTACACCCCAAAACACGTTCTGCTACTTCTCCCAAGTATGGCGATACCACATGTGAGAGACTTTTTGGCAGCCTACTCACGTACAGGACTCAAAATCCAATAAGCACCTTCAGGCTTTCAAAGGGCGTAATTCCCCCACTTCATTACCTGACTATCTATCACAGTTTTTGAGGCTCAGAAATTCCAGGGTAGTACAAACACTCCCCAAATCACCCCTTTTTGGAAAGTAGACACCCCAATTTGCTGAGTGGCATGTTGAGTGCATGGAAGATATTATTTTTTGCCACAAGCTCTTGGAAAATGAAAATTTTATTTAAGGCTTGACATATTTGGTATCTATCTAACCCCCTTCATGACCAGAGCATTTTTTGCTATTGAGCATTGCTGAAATGACCCCTTTTTGGAAAGTAGTCAACCCAAGGTATTTGCTGAGAGGCATGATGAGTGCATGGAAGATTTAATTTTTTTGCCGCAAATGTTTGGAAATTGACATTTTATTTTTTTTACACAAAGTTGTCACTTTAATGAGATATTTCTCACACATTATGTGAAATTACACCCCACAACACATTCCATGGGTATATGTGAAATTACACCCCACAACACATTCCATGGGTATATGTGAAATTACACCCCACAACACATTCTGCTACATTCTCCTGAGTATGGGGATATCACATTAGAGACTTTTTAGCTGCCAACCATACACAGGACCCCAAAATCCAGTGATCAACTTCAGGCTTTCAAAAGGCGTTACTTCCTCATTTTATTTCCTGACTACCTATAATCCCCCAAATGACCCCTTTTTGGAAAGTAGACACTCCAAGGATTTTGAAGAGGCATGATAAGTATTTTGCAGATCTCATTTTGTTTTCAGGTTTTGAAAAATGATAAAAGAAAATAAAAAAAAAATTTTGTTTTCTTTCTTAATTTAAAAAAAAATTCTCACCATGCCTCTTAGCAAATACCTTGGAGTGTCTACTTTCCAAAAAAATGGTTATTTGGGGGTGTTTGGTACTATCCTGGCATTTAAAGGCCTCCAAAACTATAATAGGTAGTTTGGAAGTAAAATGAGGAAAAACAGTCTTTGAAAGCCTGTCAGGGAAGGTTCCATCCGCTGATGACACTGCCTGATATTTGGCGTGCAGTACTGTGGTCCACCAGCAGGTGTCTCCTGGCAGTCTGGAACTGCCAGGGGAGCTTTCCCCTGTTGGTAGTGTAGCGCTGGTAGATTTTTAATCTACCGCTAATATGTAAATTTAGTGGGTCATCTGTTAATAGTTCAGATTTAATCTATGGCTAAATTAGCTTCTGTTCCAGCGTTGGTTGTGTTGCGTGCAGTTCCACTCCGTCGCCTGTAGATGTCGGTGTCACTACAGACCGTAGCTGGAAAGCAACAGACTGATGTGTATTGAGTGCTCTTCTTTCTCAGAAGTAACTCGGCAGAGGTTGTCCTCTGCGGTGCATTCTGGGAAGAGGTATTTAAGGGACAGACGCCATATTTCTTGGTCTCTTTCTTTCCACCTGCTGGCCCTCCTGGCCGACAGGTATGTGCTAGGAGTCCTACCTCGTGGTCCTCCGTGCCGGAGGACTGCGTTACTGCAGCGTGTGGGTGGGCCCAGAAGTCTGTCTGGGGCCTACAACTGCTGCGGAGATGGTCCTGTGCTGTCTGTCCTACGGGAAGAAGCTGGACAATTGAGAAGAATCCAGGGGAGGACCTGTCTTGGAAGGATCACGTGGAGCACTGGTCTGGGGAAGTTAACCTACCACATAGTATTGCCGGGTCGGCTTAAAGGTTCTGGTACTGTGTTGCTGTTCATTGAAAACTACTACATCCTGTGGCAGAGGATCGTACAGTCTGTGGCAGAGACTTTCTGTTCGTGCTGCACTCCGGCTGCTAGGTCAGTGAGAGAGGCCTATCCGGGCAGGCAAAGACTTAATCCTGAACTGAAGATACATTCATCCCTGAGATTTCAATTCCTTAGTGCTACACCGAGAAAAGGTATTTGAACTTCCCTGCAACTCTTCTTTTACCTCTTTCCTGCTACTTCTTCCAGTTATCCCCCAATAAAGCATTGGAAAAATACTAAAGTGACTGGTGCCTACATTGTTAGATAATAAGCTCAACGTGGACTTTAAATCTGGTATTGGTGAAACTACAGGTAAAAAGGTGACGGAAACAGCCCGCTTTAAATCAGCAGCTCCACTGTTATTGCTACAGTAGTATTATGTGATCTTTGGGCCGCAGTACTGGCGTCCACCAGCCGGTGGTTCCTGTCAGTGTGGGGCCGACATCATCTCCTGCAATCAGGCGTCACCTGAGTCTGATTGAGAGGAGTATAAATATTGTCCTTGTGCCCTGACCTGCAGCCTGTTTATCTGTTATCCTGATCCTGAACCTGAACACTGATTACTGTATCCGATATCCTGAACCTGCTTGTATCTGTTCCTGTATCCCTGGATCCTTGCCCTGCAGCATCATCCCTTCCATCTTGTTCTCTGTCTGTTTATTCCCGGCCTCCCATCTGCTGATCTCCTGTTTATGACCCTGGCCTACGATTCTGGTACTCCCTTTTGCTATATATGCTGGTTGGTTTATTATTACTGTTTGGTTGTTTGGTTTGTTCACTCTGTATTGGTGGTGTGTTCACATTTATATGCATTTACTTTAATAAACTTACTTACTTTCACATATTTATGTCTGGTTCACTCTGTCACAGTCACACAGTTCTGGTCACATCTGGTTTATGACAAAGCCTGAAGGTGGTCATTGGATTTTGGGCTCCTGTACATGGCTAGACTGCCAAAAAGTCTCTCACGTGTGGTATTCCCATACTACAGCAGAATGTGTTTTGGGGTGTAATTCCACATATCTCTATGGCATGTGTGAGAAATATCTCATTAAAATTACAACTTTATGCAAAAAAAAAAAAAGATTTTTTGGTCATTTTTCAAAAACTTCTGGCAAAAAATAAAATCTTCCATGGACTCAACCAAAGCTTCTGCCACACATCACCCACTCTTCTAACCAATTGAAGACCAAGCCATTTCTGACATGTTTTGTTTACATGTAAAAATCTGTAATTTTTGCTAGATAATTACTTTGAATCCCCAAACATTATATCATTTTTAAAGCAGAGGCCCTAGAGAATAAAATGGTGGGTGTTGCAATTTTTTATATTGCACAGTATTTGCGCTGTTTTTCAAATGCAATTTTATTTGGAAAATACTTTTTTAAAAATTTTAATACACAAAAACACAAAATAATACCCAATTGTTACGTAAAATATAAAAGATGATGTTATGCTAAGTAAAGGGATACCAAAACTGTCATGCTGTAAAATTGCACACACCCGTGCAATGGCGACAAACTACGAAAAAGTTTATTATCCATAGGCGACACTTTAAAAGCCATTACAGGTTACCACTTTAGATTTACACAGGAGTTCTAGTGATATACAAAAAAAGAGAGTCGCCCTGGGACTTTAAATGAGGTGGTCACAGTTAGCCACTGAGTAACAAGAGTAATAGCAGTATAAATGTTTATTAAAATTAATGTACATACATGGATAATATAGCATATTAGCTCAGCCAATTGATTTGCACATAATAAAGAGAATAAATAAAGTTGATACAAATGTTATACAATGCAGTATATACAAATGCACGCATCAGAAAACCGGACACGCGTTTCGCAAGATCATTGCTCGCTCATCAGGGGTGGATGCGGATGAGATGTATCCAAATAGACAAAAAGATGTGTCACAGTGGTAAATGTATGAACAATGGCAGAATAGGCCAGAGCAAAACGGCCCAATACTTACCAATGAACGAAACCAGTTTCCATCACTGAACCCCCAAATGGACGGCAGCAGCCAGAGTATGGCACGGGACCTGAGGGGGAGAAGCTGGACACTGGTACCCCCAGGGGGGATGCCAGGCGGCAGACATGGCATAGGTGAAGGTGAATGGTCCTAATTGTCTCAGTATGTAGCTTGATAGATATCAGCTGTAAACATAGATGTATATGTCTCAATGATTTGCCAAATTTAGTAAGATGAACATCAAGTTATATAATGTAATAATATTTTTGTATGAGAGTGTGTATACTCTAGCATAAGTATATGTGTCAATCCTTACTAAAAAAAGCAGAGTAGACAAAAGTTGTACAATTATTTGTATATAAACATAATGTGGACTAACCTGATCCAATAATGGAGCAGACATAGAGGCCATGGGTAAGAAAGTAAATCCTGAAAAAATGTGTTTGTCTGGGAAAGAAAAGAGGAAAAGGTTGTGTGAAAAGCGGTGTTATAAATGAAACAAAAAAGTGCAGTGAATGCAGATGAAGCACCAGGTGAGTGTTAGGGTGGGGAGAGTGTATTTACCTTGATATACAAACAGCTGAACAGCAATGGAAATCTCTGTGGTGTGCATAGTATTGGTGAGTGAAGGAAGTGATCTCAGCCATGTCTCACCCCTGACTTATATCCCTGAAGGGGTCCGGCCGCTCCGTCCCCAACGCCATGCGAGGATGAATTGGTGCGCCGACGCCGGGGAGTCAGCTGCCAATGGGAGTATGCATGCGCAGTGGACTCCCGTCCATCCAAGATGACAAACTGCTGCCACTGGGTGACAGCGGAACCGTGGAAGCCACCCAATGGGTGTAGGAGCATAGCGCCAATATGCCGTTGGCCCCTCTACAAAGTCCACAGGACAGGGGGGGGGGCAGCAGGAGGCAAGAATCTCCCTTAGCATATCGCAGCTCCCATGCCAGACAAAAAACTGCCAACCGCCAGAGACATCAAAGGACACAAAGGCCACAGAACACCACCACTGTTGGAGGCAAGGTCAAAGGCTAAAACATGTATATGAAATGTATTTGTGAAACACAGTGGCTGGTGGTGACAGCAGGCCAGTCTTTGGGCTAAATGAGTGTCTTCCACCTGGAGTTCTAGTGATAGAATTACTGCCCTCTATCTGACGTTTGTAGTGATGCCTCACATGCATGGTGCAATTGCTATTTACATATTAGCATGCGGATAAGAAATCTCCTCCTGCAGCACTGCAGGCACTGACATATGCATGGTGAGAGCAACACCCTTCTGCAGTCAAAATAAACAGATCAGTGCTGCAGCTGATTGGCGATGCTGTTCCTGCAAAGCAAACAGCAACAGTTAACAATGAAACACAGTGACAATATAACAGTAACTCAATAAACCAATTTTTTTTTTTACATTTTTATATTTAATTTTTTAAAATTTTTTTGTATCTTATCAGAACTGTAACCATAAACTTTCCAGCCTTTAATTTTAGGGACTCTCAAGATGCATTAGGCAAATTCCTGACTATCTAACATCTTTTGAGACCCTGTGTTTGAATTGTATGCCCTAGCCTGTGCTGTACCCTTTACTAATACTCCACTAGTGTGTGGTTGCGACGGAAGTAGTCCTTGAGGCAGAGACCAGGTTGGCCAGGACAGGAGGGACAGCAATAACGGGTATTTCATATTATTCCGTGTCTTCCACCGACACAACTTCTTTTGGGGTGACTTTTGGGTCAGGAATGGCATGAGGAAAATGTCTCTCATGTAGCCGGCTCACTGTATCAGGAATGGAGGTTTGGGCCACAGCAGCTTTTGAATACAAAAGATCTGTGATGATCGAGTCTTGAAATTTTAGGAAGGATCCACTTCTTTCTGTTGCTCTGTAAAGCACAAAAGCGTTATACATAGGCAATTGAAATAAATATACAGACACATTTTTGTACCAATGTCTAACTGTGCGGGAAACTAAGTAGGGTTTCATCATTTGGTCTTTTGAAGACCACCCTTCTTATGTCAGAGGGGTTTCTCAACAACACTGGATTCCGTGCTAATTTGGACCGCCGTGTCTGCGTGACTGGAAGACAGGATGAAAACATCCTATTTGTCCTTCCACTTCACTGCAAGTAATTCACCATTCCTCAAGCAGGCTTTCTTCCCCTTTCTAAGTCAGGTGTTAACAAGCCGTTGGGGAAGCCCTGGCGATTAGATCACACAGTGCCACAGCAGCCAATTCCAAGACTGAATAAGTGTCTAAAAAGTGGCACGCTTCTATAGAAGTTGTCCACATACAAATGGTACCTCTTCTCCCATGCTATCTTGCCAATGCTCCCCATGTAGGCTGGGCAGTCGGGGGAGCTCTACTCCACTGTCCTTTCCCTCATAAACTCTAAAACTGTATGTATAGCCTGTTGCCCTCTCACAGAGCTTATACAGTTTGACCCCAGATCTGGGACGCTTGCTGAGAGATACTGCTTGATTGTAAGGTGGCCAGTGAAATGTACATAGTTACATAGTAGGTGAGGTTGAAAAAAGACACATGTCCAACCTATGTGTGTGATTATATGTCAGTATTACCCTGTATATCCCTGTATGTTGTGGTCGTTCATGTGCTTATCTAATAGTTTTTTGAAACTATCGATGCCCCCTGCTGAGACCACCACCTGTGGAAGGGAGTTCCACATTCTTGCCGCTCTTACAGTAAAAAACCCTCTACACAGTTTAAGGTTAAACCTCTTTTATTCCAATTTTAATGAGTGGCCACGTGTCTTAAACTCCCTTCCTCCAAAAAGTTTTATCCTTATTGTGGGGTCACCAGTAACGGTATTTGTAAATTGAAATCATATCCCCTCTCAAGCGTCTCTTCTCCAGAGAGAATACGTTCAGTGCTCGCAACCTTTCCTCATAACCAAGATCCTCCAGACCCTTTATTAGCTCTGTTGCCCTTCTCTGTATTCACTCTATTTCCAGTACATCGTTCCTGAGGACTGGTGCCCAGAGGGGAGAATTATCGCTTTATCCCTGGAGGTAATACCTTTTTTAATGCATGCCAATATTCTGTTCGCTTTGTTAGCAGCAGCTTGGCATTACATGTCATTGCTGAGCCTATCATCTACTAGGATCCCCAGGTCCTTTTCCATCCTAGATTCCACCAGAGGTTCTCCCCCTAGTGTATAGATTGCATTCATATTTTTGCCACCCAAATGCATTATTTTACATTTTTCTACATTAAACCTCATTTGCCATGTAGTTGCCCACCCCATTAACTGATTCTGAACCCTGTGGGACCCCACTACCCACCCCTGACCATTCCGAATACACCACATTTATCACCACCCTCTGAACTTGCCCTTGTAGCCAGTTTTCAATTCATGTACTCACCCTATGGTCCATGCCAACGGACCTTATTTTGTACAGTAAATGTTTATGGGGTACTGTGTCAAATGCTTTTGTAAAATCCAGATACACCACATTTACGGGCCATGTACAAGGGACTTGTCTATGCAGATGTATTGTTGGGGCGTATACATATCTGCAAATTTCTCTGAGAGGTAGTTTATGAGGACCTAAATTTTGTAGAGCCGATCATATTCAGGGTCACCCCGAGGACGACAGTGTGTTATCACTAAAATGCATTAAACACCATATCGTCTCATATCTATGCCTGGCTATTGCTGGAGAGAACATTAGCATATGATGAATCGGGCCTGTGGACCGGTATGACTGCAATTCACTCTTTTTTGTAATGCCTATGTTAAGGGTTAAGCCCAAAAAAGGCCTAAATTGGGAAATCCTGATAGGTTTCAACGCAAATGGTCTGACAAGAGTTGAATTTGAGTGGTCAGCGATGTATTGTTGTGCTTTGGTCCACAACCAATTGATACAGTTCTTCTGTGGAAAACAGCTCAAAAAAATCAAGGGAGTTGTTAAATTTGTTGTTTCCACCGGAATTCCGGGTTGGGCAATGAATGGGGAATAGTGGATGCTGCTGAATCTGTGGTCTGTCAATTTGGATTTGCAAGCACCTCTGGAAGAACACTATGGGCTCTATGGGTCTGTGCTTGATTTCTTGGTGGCTGCGGGACACTACAAGTACTAGCCTCCTCAACAGCTTGGACTTCACTACTGGGACTCGCCACGTCACAATGTGATACTGCAGTGCCGGTGTGTAAAATTCTAGGATGCACTAGGCTGTTGGTGCCTGCCAGTTCACCAAAAGGTAGTGCAGCACTAGTTCTTGGACCGTGCTACATGTGAGACAAGTCATGCGTTCCTAACACTTTAGCGACCTGGGGTTGGGTAGGACTAATAACAGGGACCTCTTTATCATCTCAGCTCCCTCTCTACAGGTTCATATTCCGAGGTAGATTCTCTCAGAGAAGATTTCCCCTTCGCTCTCATCTGACATGCTCAGAATCCTGTAGGCCTCTTCACTAGAGCACATTTCTTTGGACATTTTGGACACTAAACTTACGGGTACCTAGTGTGACTCAAGGGAAAAAGAGCTCCTGGCTGTCAGGGACTGCTTCAACCGCTACAAATAAAATCAGCCCTGATCTTTCTAACACTGCAAATTTGTGTGCAATGTATCAGAGGTGACAGTGATCTACTGACACTGCGCTTGTTGAGGGGGGGAGGCCTAAATGCAAGTTCTGGAAGGTATTGGGGGTGATCCTACTAACGCTGCATTTTTGGGGACATTAGGATAATTCTGTTGGCGATCAAAATATTGATCTGTACAGACACTATACTAGCAATGGAGGTGATCAGCGACCTATAGCATGAGTGCAATAGTGTGCGGGCAATCTAACACTAGCTGACCCTGGCTGGGAGGGACAGTAACTGACCCCAATGCTATCTAACATTGCTAGTGACAGTAATACAGTGAGTAAATTTAATTACCTGACACTCTGTGCTGATAGACTACATTGGATGTGATAACGCTTGGCGATAGTCTACCGCTGGAACGTGGGGAGAGTTGGCTGCCAGGTGAGAGGAGGATCAAGTAAAAGCGATTTTACTCTCTTCTAGACCCACTACAAGGGATCATTTTGAAATTTCCTAGCTTGGGCTTTAGTAAAACAGCATGCATTTGTGTGAATAGAAGGAAGCAGAGTCCTCCAGCAGTGGAACGTGTATGTAAACAAAAAAAAAAATAGGTTGCTTATTCTACATTGATGGAGTTGTTTCGTTTCTGCAGGCTTTCATTTCCTGCGTTAACCCCTTGGCGCTGGCGCCTCTCAGCCCAATAGGATTTTCAGATGCCGGGAAGCATGATCATATGACCCCCATGATTGGCTGTCACATGATTACAAAGCTTTCAGTTAGCCACCGGTAACAGTGCAGGGAGCATGCTCTTTGCACAGCTGGGTTTGCAATGTGGCAAACATTAGCGTGCTGTTGGCGCTAACAGGTTAAAAATGAACTCCAGGAATGATCTTTATTACATACTTAGATTGCCCCAGCTTGGCACAATGCAAATATGAATATCATATACCTAAGTGTCTGCTGGAAAAGCTGACAATCTCTATAGCAGTCAGCAGTTGTACGAAAGCTGAGATCTTCTGGGTCCTGTGCAACAGCCTTCCCATCTGCACACTGAGCATAGCGGGTCACCTGCTCAGCACTACCACCACTCGGAGAATGCCTTGAGATCTTTTCAATGAAAACAAGGCATTTACTGATTGGATGAGATCACTTCTTTTTCCACCTCATGCAATCACATAACATCTTGTATTGATTGAAAAAAATAAAAGGCATTCTATGAATAGCTCTAATACCAAGCAAAAGACTTATGAGACCAGTGTGCAGAGAAGTTGCTTACACAGAAGAACCCCAGCAGGAATGATTGTGGATATCACTGTAGAAGCCCCCCCCCCCCCAACAGCCCATCAGGTATGAGATATGTATACCGACATTGTGCCAAGCTGGACTAAGGTGAATATGTAATACAGATCATTCCTGGAATTCAGCTTGAACTATGAATCATGCCAGTAAAGGAGTCCATACCTCTGCAGGTTGGGGAAAGTGGAAGGATAGCGATGAACCCGTAGGTTTATTTTACGATTATTGTTATCTTAGCGATTGTAAAGTCTCGTGTTTTTTTAGGTAAAAATAACAAACATATTATACTTACCTGGTCTATGCAGTGGTTTTGCACAGGGCAGCCCAGATCTGCCTCTTTTCAGGTCCCCTCCATCCTGTTAAGTGCCCCCACAGCAAGCAGCTTGCTATGCATCCGAGCCAGGCCACAGCTCCCTGTGTCCATTTCTCTCCTCATTGGCGGACTGAAAATATAAGAAAATTGTATAATCTCATATTTTTTCCCACTGACCTATATAATCTGGGTACCCAGGGTATTACAGATTCATCAAAGCTTTGAGAAAAAAAGAAATACAATGTTGTGGTTGATTTCTATATTGCATAATTGCTTCAATAGGATTCAGTTCTTTTAACAAACGAATGGGCTGTGGGAGATTCCGAATAAATTGAGACAACTGTATGTATCGCCTTTGGTCCATAAATGTTCGTTGATCTACTCCACATAAGGAATTGGTTTACTTTTTGAGTCTTTTAATGCTTGGTGTAAATAGCGGTATTACCAATGGGAACCATGATTCAAAAGCCTTATCAAGTACTCCCAGCATGAAATATTCATGTTTCAGCAAGGGCATTAGTGGGGAATTATATTCCCAACCATACCAAGTATGTAGGGAGTCCCATATTGCCAGGGTTGATTTAGTCAGGGGAGATATTGTGGCCACCAGTCCTCTCAAAGGTCGTGGTATCCATGGTACTACTGATAAGTCAGTATCTGCTAGTGACATTTCAAGGTCTAGTCTTTTTAACACATACTCTCAGTCTGCCATACGGGCTAGTGCAATTGCTTGATAATAGAATTTAAAATTTGGTAAAGCCAGTTCCCCCAGATTTTTAGAACGGTAGAAGATGTTTCAAGATATTCTAATAGCCTGTCCCTTCCAAATATAAATGTGCTATAGATGACTGTAGCATCAAAAAAAAAAAAAAAATTCTATAGGGACACCAAAGGGTATCATTTGGAATACGTATAAGACAAGGGGCAGAACATTCATTTTAACAACGTTGATCTTACCCAGCCAAGAATGGCAAAGGGAATTCCATTTATGTAAATCTAGTTTAATTTTTTTTTTTTTAAGTAGATCAAGATAATTATATTGAAATAAATTGGTAAGGCTAGGTATAAGATGGATACCTAAATATTTTAAGGTGGATGGTTGCCAAGTAAAAGGGAATGCTGTTTTTTAGATTTCAGCTTTGTGCGTAGGTATTGATATATTTAGTATTTCAGATTTAGTCATATTAATATTAAAATTGTATATATTTTGAAATTCTCGCATTAACCCCAATAAATTTGGCAATGTAATCTTTGGTTGCTGAGCATACGCAGATAACTTCTTCTCCTTTCCCTTCACTTTTACACCATGTATTTTAGGATTCATTCTCACAACTGATAGAAAGGGTTCTAAATAAATGCAAAATAAAATGGGTGATAATGGACAGCCCTGACATGTACCATTTTTAAGAGAGAATGTCATTAACCCTTATGCGTGCAGTTGGTTGTACATACTGTATAAAGATACAATCCGATGAAACATTCTTGGGCCTATTCCCAAAGATTTCAGTGTCAGCATCAAATATTCCCAGTCCACCCTGTCAAACGCCTTTTTGGCATTAGTTGAAAGTAACAGGGTGGGCTGGGTACTATTCCCGACATAGGAAATTATAGACAAAGATCGTAAGGAATTGTCTCTGGCTTCACGACCTGGGATAAAACCCATCTGGTCTAACCCTATCCACTGCGGGATTAGAGGGAGAAATCTAGTAGCCAACACCTTTGCATATAATTTTGTGTCTACGTTGAGTAATGATATTGGACGATAGTTTGCACAACTTGATGAATCTTTACCCGGTTTGGGGATTACAGTTATATATGCATAAAGTGACTCGAAAGCCCTACGATCCCGCTATGGATTTAGCATAAGTGGAACAAGAATCTCTTTAAATTTCATGTAAGAAGAAGAAATGGTGTACCCATCTGGGCCTGGTGCTTTACTTTAAAGCTGCACAGAACTCCTCGACCATAAATTCAGATTTTAACTTTTGAAGGCGTTCTTTAGAGCGTTTAGGTAACTTTGCTTGTTGTAAGTAATTTAAATTTTTTCTATGTCTTTCCTCGATTTAATTTACCTCTCACATTGTGTACAAGTCTGCGTAAAAATCACAAAAGGTCTGTGCAATGTTGGTAGCGGTGTGAGCAATTTTCCAGCGGTGAGATTTAATTTTAGAAATAAAAGAGGGCGTCTTTTTCCTGCAGAGATCGTGCCAACATTTTACTTGGTTTGTCTCCCCATTCGTACCATCTCTGTAAAACTATCTGAGAACACCTTTAAAATCCGTAACTTCAAAAACAGAGTAGGAATACGGGACTTTTTAGGTGCACAAATACAAAAAGTTACATAAAAGCAGTAATATTTAAACATAATTGCACTAAAAACATTTGGTATCATTACTTGAGTGTGTATAGCATTAAACTAACACCACGCTTATCTCCGACATGTTTTGCTGCATTTGGCTTAAACGGAATACATTTTATGGAATATATAAAATATGAATGTATTATACATAGTTCATTATAGATTTTGGTTTTTGCTTTACCGGTGAATCCATCACACTTTCCTTTGAAGAAGCCGAATACGGTGAAACATGTCGGAAGTATAAGCGTGGTGTTAGTTAAACGCTATGCACACACTCAAGTAATGATACCAAATGTTTGTACAAATCTTTTTATCTCAATTATGTTTAAATATTACTGCTTTTATGAAACTTTGTATTATTCGATCGTTCACCTTAAAAGTCCCATAACCCAACTCTGATTTTGAAGAATCTTCAGTCACTTAGTAACAGCAGTCCTCAAATAAAAAAAATAAATACAAAATGGGTCTCTGAATAAAATAAATTGAACATACCCTGAGGTTCCTTAATATTCTTTAGGGAGGGAGGATAACCCTCAAGTTAAAGCAGAACTAAGCACCCCAAACGGAAAAATAACATTTTAATTCATTTTTAATACTCAATGCACATAAAGACGTAAAGGAAAACAAAACAGGCACTGTGGACTTTAAAGATGCTAGAAGAATAAACTAAAATATTGTTCACAAGCTTTAGTCAACACAATACTCAATAACACATATGTACACATAAAATGTGGGTTTGGCCCATACAGAAAATCCCTGTAACTTATGTAGGACCCCACATCATACAGAGTGTAAACTCTCCCACTAAGTCTGGGGGGTTGCTCATAAATCATTCTTATGTGCCCCTACGCATTTCACAGGATGATCCGCTTCTTCAGGAGGACTTCAAGGGATACAAAATCTAAACATTTAGAGAATAGAGTTCTTTATATACACATGTTATACAACTCCAATATGTACTTATTTGAAATCCCATATGTCAAAGTCGCACTCAAATCCACCAAAATTGAAACGAGCGGTTGTGTTAGGGTGGGCGATTATAGATGTAAGCTGTGATATACAGTATATGTGGGCTATGCATTGAGTCCCCCTGAAAAAGTCCCTTCCCAGGGATGTAACGCGTAAGGGTGGAGCCTGTCGTCAGCACATTATCACATTTTTTAGTACAGCCATGCTGCTATTGGAATTGCTGGCAGCAGTGAGATCATAATTTCTGTGGTTCTATTGTTCCCGATCCTCATCACAAGTTTAAACACTTGAAATGCTCTATATAATTTCCTATTTATGCAAGTGCATTTAGGTTTATTATTTACAAAATGGTTAAAATGGAGAGCACTAGGGGTTTGTTTTTTCTGAGGGAGCTATAAAATAGGGATATGTCCTCTTGGAGCTAAAGCTGTACTTGGAATGTGCTGCTAAAGCTGGAAGCGATCATTGCCATCATTTTATTTACCTGCGCCTGTTTAGACTTCCTTAACATTTTAGCACTGAACATTTTTTTTTAATTTTATAGACAAAGTTGGCTGACAACTTTGCTCTGAATTCATTAGCAGTGCAGCAGCATAGTCACTCCATGGGAGGAAATTTGATGAGGTTGACTTCATGGGCAGGATCAACAGGTGCAAGTTCTACACCAGCATAATCTATAACATGGCAGTAAAGAGCACACATTTTGTGCACAGAATGAACAAAGTTGGAAACCTTTTGTTGAGCAGCGACTGCAGCTGCTGATCAGTGTTCACTGAGAACGCTGCATCCCACTGGCAGAATGCAATGTCCTGGTTGGGGGTGGTTGGTGGATGGAGGAATACGCTTTTTTTTTCCCTCTCCACTCAGCCCACTGGCTGGCTGAATGAGAAAAAAAAAAAAAGGGATTATATACTACTCATCTGTGGTCAGTTTAGGAATTTCATACTATCATTCTCAGACTAGTGAAAGATTAGCGAGGTTAGCTGCATCTTGCACATTGTACGTGTGTTGTTTGAAAAGGGAAAAAAGTTTTCACAGGTAAAAACAATTAAAAAAAAAAAAAACACTGATTACACTAAATTAGCAAAAACACATATTTTATTTTCTATATGGAAAAAAAAACCCAAAACACTTGATCAAATTAGGAATTTCAGGTGTGCAGATGGCATGAATATATATATGCATTATATATTTATATTAGATACAGTACAAGTTAAAAAAAATGTTTAAACTCATAAAAAGCAGTGTTTAGTGCAGGACTGTAAAAGATTTACATACAGAAAAATATATGTATACAATAAGGCTGGTCCCATCTTCAATTTAGGATGTTCCAGTTATTCTTTACTTCACAACAGCCATCAACATTTAAAAATACTATTAATTTTTTAATAATTCCTTTAATACATTGTCTCTATATACACTGATCTAATATATTAATAAAAAAAATCTTGCAGTTTTATTTTATTTATTTTTTTAACATCTACATGGGCTAGCATAAACCAGGATGCCACCTAGAGGTTACAACAGGAATGGCCCAATTTTTGCACAAATAAAGAAGCTTGAGCTGAGAAAATATACTGTACAGAGGGTGTTTGCACTTTTGTTACCAAGGACAAAGCACATACTTTGAAATTTGTTACAACTCCAACATTCTCAGCTCAGATCTGAGAATGGGTTCTAAAACAGAACTCTTAGCAAACAGTTGAAATACATGTACACAGACTATTTTACATGCAAAAGCAAGTATTGTGATACTCACACCTCTTTCACACTGTATACCAGGCAGGCGACACCACACTTTTCTAGTTGTTTTCAGGTTCCTGTCTCACTTCTATGCGCTATGAATCAGAATCTGTAAAAAGACACAGGAGGGCGCAAACACCTAGTGCATTACCACCACCAAGTTTTATGAAATACAGAAGCCACAAACACGAGAAGGAAAAAGGGTTTCAAAACACAACGGCTTTAGGCGATGCCATATTTGCTGCGGTTGGAAGGCTGGACACATTTTGGGGGACATGCCCCCTTCCTCAGTGCAGGGCTCTGAGTAAAGAGGCATGTCACCCAAAACGCATCAGCCTTCCAACAACAGCGAATAATGCATAGCCTCTAAAGCTGTCGTGTTTTGAAATGCTTGTTCCTTATGTTTGAGTTTATTTTGGGCTTTTGTATTTAAAGAGGAGGTCCACCTTAAAAAAAAAAAAAAAAAAAATTATTATTAAAAGCCAGCAGCTACAAATACTGCAGCTGCTGACTTAATAAATGGACACTTACCTGTCCAGGGTGCCCGCGATATCGGCAGCAGATGACGAGCAATCGATCGGTTCTCAGCTGCCCCTGCCGCCATCCTCGGTCAGGGAATCAGGAAGTGAAGCGTTGCGGCTTCACTGCCCGGTTCCCTACTACGCATGCGAAAGTCGCACTGCGCGCCTTCATTGGTCCCTGTTGTGTTCTGGGATATACACAGTTCCCACAACACAATGGGGGGGGGGGGGTTGCGGGCATCTGTGGCTAGCTATTCCCGGAAGTGGGTGCAAATACCTGTATTATACAGGTATCTGCACCCCCCTCCCTCTGAAAGGTGCCAATTGTGGCACCAAAGGGGGAGAGGAATCCGATGAGCGGAAGTTCCACTTTAGGGTGGAGCTCCGCTTTAACAAAAAAGTTGTTAGCGGTAATGCATTAGGCATTTGTGCCCTCCTGTGTCTTTTTACAGTTTTATCTGGCATTTCCCCACTTGAGGAAGGCAGCATCGGATTGAGCATTTCGAGTCGTGACACACTTGGGATGGACGACTGTGTAAATGCCAAGTGTTAGAAATGTTTCTGCGATTATAAATCAGAATCTGTCCAATGTGCAGGGAGGACCCAGGCTCCAATAAAGCTGACCAGGACGCTGTAGAGCAGTCTCCCTGCCTGTGGGAGGGTGACACAGGTGTGTGAACAGAATTACAATTCCTTTACCATTCACAGGTTTCTATTCCAGCTTTCCATCAAGCAATTTACCTGGAGTTCCATTTTATTCTGTGTTTGAAGCACAAGTGTTAAAAGGCAAAGATCAGCAGTAATCCATAGCAACCACTCAGGTTTCTTTACAGGTTAGGAAAAGGGCGCTTGCAGTCTAGCTACCATGGGTTACTGCACTCAGCACATTGTTCTACCAAGCATTTCCATTCATGTGTGTTTAAATAATGGGAGCAAACTCATTTTATTCACTCAGCATTTCCTTACAATTGTAGGTCTAATTATACAGTATGTACTGTATTTAAATAACATTTTAACTTAATGGTTTATAAACCAAAAGATGGCATTGCTCACATTCTGCAATCTCAGAAGACACATTCTATCTTTTTAAATAAAATATATGATTTAGAAGAAGAGTACAGAAGGGACACATTCTTCAGTGTACATAATAAAACATTGAGACTATGCTGTAAAGACACCCTGAATCTCTTCTCTAGATAGTCGAGTTCGCCAGGTGCCAAAATGTTATGGTTCCTCTCCCATTGTAGGGCTTTTCACTCAGAGTTGTGGACTGGCTTCCTCTGAGATGGAGGTACGAGGTGAGGAGGTAGGTCATTGGGCAACTCGTAGCCCTCCAGTTTAATCTTAATAAGATGCTTCGCCAAGGCAAATTCCTCTTCATCCAACATTCCATCCTGATCATTATCAGCCAACTTCCAGATTTTTCCCAGAACGCTATTTGGCAGCTTTGAGCTTACCATCTCTTTCTTGGCATTAATTCCAGAGATCTTGCCATTTATCGGAGAGAGAGTATAGAAGATTTCATCGTAAACCGGTTTATCTCTGGCCACCACCCATTCTTCTTCTCCAACACCCTCACCAGCTCCTTCTCCATAACCTTGGCCAAAGGGGCCCTCATTGGTACCCTCAAAAGCTCCTCCATGCACCAGCTGTGTTGGCATACTGCTCTCTTCCTCCCGAATCATATTCATCAGAGGAGCTATTTTGTTGGCTAGCATGTGGTCTACAGAATCAATCAGCTTGGGCTTCAGAGCGTGAAACTTTGAAAAATCATATAACTCCAGCTGTTGCTGTGGATGATAAACAAACAATGGTATTTAGATACTCTTTCCCCAAACCCATTTACATTTTTTAGATGATAGACAGAAATACAGTGGATATAAAAAGTCTACACACCCCTGTTAAAATGTCAGGTTTCTGTAATGTAAAAAAACGAGACAGACAAAGATAAATCATTTCAACTTTTTACACCTTTAATGTGACCTATAAACTGTACAACTCAGTTGAACAACAAAACTGAAAACTGAGGAAAGAAAAAAAAAAAAAAAAAAAAAAAAAAAAAAAAAAATGTTATAATGTAATAATAATTTTATTATTATATATACATATATATATATATATATATATATATATATATATATATATATATATATATATATATATATATATATATATATATATATATATATATATATATATATATATATATATATATATATATAGTGGAAGTAAAAATAAAACACAAAAATAATGTGGTTGCATAAGTGTGCACATAACTTATAACTGGGGATGTGGGTGTATTCAGAATTAAGCACATCAATCGCATCCAAACTCATGTTAAATAGGAGTCGGTAAACACCAGCCATCATTTTAAAGTGCCTCTGATTAACCCCAAATAAAGTTCAGCTGTTCTAGTAGGTCTTTCCCAACATTTTCTTAGTCGCTATATATTTATTAAGAGCCCTTGCACACTGGGGCGGTTTGCAGGCACTATTGTGCTAATAATAGCGCCTGCAAACCGCCCCGAAAGTGCCGCTACTTTCATTCCAGTGTGCAAGCCCTGAGGGCTTGCACACTGGAGCGATGCGCTGGCAGGACGGTAAAAAAAGTCCTGCTAGCAGCATCTTCGGAGCGGTGTGTATACCGCTCCTTTACCGCTCCTGCCCATTGAAATCAATGGGACGGCGCGGCTATACCGCCGGCAAAGCGCCTCTGCAGAGGCGCTTTGCGGTGGTATTTAACCCTTTCTCGCCCTAATAATAGCGGCGTTTTACCGCTGACGCCGCCCCCCGCCCCAGTGTGCAAGGGCTCTTATAGATTTATATTCTTTTGTACCCTTCTCCTGACCGATACCTTTTTAACAATGAGATCTCTCTGATGCTTTGGAAGCTCTCTTGCGGACCATGGCTTATGCTGTGGGATGTGACTAAGAAAATGTCGGGAAAGACCTACTAGAACAGCTGAAATTTATTTGGGGTTAATCAGAGGCACTTTAAAATGATGGCTGGTGTTTACCGACTCCTATTTAACATGAGTTTGGATGTGATTGATTGATGTGCTTAATTCTGAACACACCCACATCCCCAGTTATAAGAGGGTGTGCACACTTATGCAACCACATTATTTTTGTTTTTTATTTTTACTTCCACTCCTTAAAAGAATTCAGTTTGTTTTTCAATTTAGTTGTACCATTTATAGGTCATATTAATAAAGTGGAAGAAGTTGACATTTTAACAGGGGTGCGTATACTTTTTATATCCACTGTAGATAGATAGATAGATAGATAGATAGATAGATAGATAGATAGATAGATAGATAGATAGATAGATAGATAGATAGATAGATAGATAGATAGATAGATAGATAGATAGATAGATAGATAGATAGATAGATAGATAGATAGATTTGCTTGACTGAAGGCACCATACATAATATACAAAGAGGATTGATCCTACAGCGCTCTGAAATGAGCCATAACCACTCCCAAGAAAATACTATCAGAAGTGCTAGGGGGACATGGGGATGGAAGCCACTGTCTCCTCAGGTTCAGTCCTAATATCCCAGGCCTTGTAAAATTTATTAGGGCATCCTCTAGACTCATAAGTTTATATTTATACAGTGGTACCATGTTATTAATTATGGACTTCCAGAAATCAGATGTAGGAGCCTGAGGGGATTTCCTTTTAAGGAGAATAGACTTACAAGCGCAGAACAGTAACAGTCCCAACTAGGCCATACCAGGCATTTTCCCGGTGGGCCAGAGCTGCCAGGCCGCATGTCCTAACAATAGCTGGGGTCCCAGGAGATAAGAAGTGACCGCAGACCGGACAGAACTATCACAGACTGTGGTCACTGTTCACCTCCCGCCATCACTGTGTCTTCTCTCCCGGCTCTCCTGCTTCGCCAACAATGTCATCCTATCAGCAGAGCAGGGGGAGGAAGGAGCTGGAGATTTGCACAGAGAGTCTTTTCATATTAACAAGTGGGTAATTACCCGCTTGTTAATATGATCCAGATCTGCAGCTCCTCCCGCTCACTGCTCTGCTAATAGGATGACATGGTCGGTGTGGCGGGAAACCCTGGAGAGGACACCGGCTGAATCCTGCCTCTGCCCTGCCAAAGGTAGGACTGTGCAGGAGAGGCAGAGAGTAAGAGGGGGCACTGATTAGAGAGAAAGGGGGGGGGGGGTGGTGACTGCAAGGGGCATTGTAAAGAGGGGGGGGGGGGCTGCGATTGCTAGGGGCATTGTAATGTAAAGGGGACTGCACTGTAATCATTACAGAGCAATTCACTTTATGTCACATTGCCCCTTTACATTACAGTGCAGAGGACTGGCTCCGTCAATATCCCATCACAAACTGCCCCAGAGAATGTTTGCCCCCTTCCCCCCACCCTGGTTAAAAAAATAAATAAATAAAAACACGGTAGTTGTCCTTTATTTGTAATTTGTTTTTTTTTTTAAAAGTAAAAAGCAGACAGTTTTGTGCATGACAGGTTTTTGGATTATATAAAAATCACTGATCATTTGGGGTTTTGTCAATGCATGAAGCATGTTGCAGGAGAGGCTGTTCATCAGGCCTCCAGACCAAATAAACGGTCATAACAGCAGCATGTTGCAGGAGAGGCTGTTCATCAGGCCTCCAGACCAAATAAACGGTCATAACAGCAGCAGACGTTCTGGGCGCGGGGCAAGTAGTTTTTATTTTATTTTTTTTAACATTTAGCCCTGGGTTTGCCTTGCAGATGGAAGCATTCGGGCAGCAGGGATGACTCAGAGTACATAAGTTACCTCCAGAGGAAGCCCTCCTCCCCTCCTGAAGACTCCTGGGATGTATGAGATCATTTGCCTAGGTATGGAAACCAGGAAGCAACTGTATCTGAACAACCTTTTGTTCAGACCTACCATGCTTCGTGTCTTGTGTGATACAGTTGCTTCCTGGTTTCCATGCCTAGGCAAATGATCTCATACATCCCAGGAGTCTTCAGGAGGGGAGGAGGGCTTCCTCAGGAGATTACTAATGTACTCTGAGCCATCCCTGCTAGTCCAACCCACAAAGATAATTGACATGAGCTGATTGGGCGATATTACCTGGAGTAACGAAATTACATATGGAAGAGCTTTGCCTAGAGTCCTAGACAGTACCTGGATTCCATATCGTTTCACTGGGAGACCCCACTTCATTGTCTGTTGGCAATACAAGCATTACTGACTCATGGGACGTATGTTTCTTTGAGTCCAACGGTTCCGGTAAGCCTGCATTGCTTCTACGCGGGGGACCCAATATATCGGTGTCACTTCTCTCAACCAGTTATCCACGTGGTGTATAACACTACCATCTTTTTGGGACTTTCATCTGTTTCTAGAATCCTTTTTTATGCAATAGATGCCTATTAGAGTTTTTCATAGTATTATCTGCGGTATATGCTGTTATGAGCGATTGTTTGGTCTATACATTACTCGCAATTCAAAATCTTTGTACTTTAACTAGCGCTACACTAATATATACACACACACACACACACACACACGTATTAAATCAGGACAAACAGATTGTCACGAGGGACAAATAGACTGGGACTCCGGATTTAGCATATTGGACAAGAATTTATTTTATTTATTTTTTTTAATTTCCAAACCCCCGCAGAGTAAAGAGAGCTAGTACCTACCTGCATTCGCTTGACATCAGGAAAGTCCCCAGGGGAAATCTGATGTTCTCTCTGAATTTGGTGGAAGATGTCGGGCAATGTGTTAATGAGCTCCTTCTTCTTTGCATCTTTTCCAAACATGGCCGGCATTTCTCTCTTTAGGTGACTGATGATATAAGCATGCACCTTTTAAAGACAAAACAAAAGCACAAAATTAAAAAAAATATATAAAAACTGTGCAATTAAAAATGAAACTTCTATCCACATATAAAAATGTGGGGGCAGGACCTACCATGCTATATAAGTGAAGGGGTAAATCTACCATGCCACATAGAGATGCCTTGGTGCAGCAGTGCGGCTTTCCCTATATTTGCAAATGCATGCAACAAAGAGCTGGGATTTTTTTTGTTTTTTAACTCAAATTGTTAAAAAACGGTTTAGAATTTGTTTTTGTGTCGACTAGCTAGTAAGTGCTGGGTACATTTAAAAAGGTATATATGGTTAACAGTTCAAATCACATATTTCCACATTGAATTTTAATTTTTTTAAACCTACTCCTATTAATTAGTTGGTTAACCTACTGAAAAATCCCCCACACATTTATTTCCTTGAATTCCATATGTATTCACTATGCCCTGTGAGTAGGTACTGCTGCGTCACATATTTCAGAGCCTGCCTTCTGAACTATTGAGGTGAGTAGGAGAGTCAGAAAGCGGAGTGAGTACAGAAATTATTACTTGCAGGCAGCAAGGTACCATACGATATGTAGTCCCTAAAAATTAGGAGTAAGCAGCAGAGGAAAAGCTGCAAAGCATACAGGGAATCCTGGAAATTGTGGAAAAAGATTGCCAGCAGACAAGCAGCACTCAACGCGAAAGGAGATTTTTCAAGTAAGCCTTTTTTGTATTGTAAAAAATAACCATTGTTTGCATTGCTATTACAATGCTGAGGTTATAAAATGAAAGTATATGATGTGACCATAGAGCTCCTTTAAAATTGTATTCTGTGAATTGCTCTGCCCATGAGCACTTTACTTCGGTATAAGTTGATCTGAATAAATGCATTTTTCACTTTCCTTGCTGGATTTAGTGCAGATACACACTGGAAGCCTTTAGCCATTGTTGTGCGAGTCTGGGCTTCTGGCGTGTCTCTGCACCTTTAGTAAAAAGGCATCAATGTATTCATTAACCACTTCAGCCCCGGAAGATTTTACCCCCTTCCTGACCAGAGCACTTTTTGCGATTCGGCACTGCGTCGCTTTAACTGACAATTGCGCGGTCGTACAACGTGGCTCCCAAACAAAATTGACGTCCGTTTTTCCCCACAAATAAAGCTTTCTTTTGGTGGTATTTGATCACCTCTGCGATTTTTTAAATTTTTGCCCTATAAACAAAATGCATTATTTTTTACATTTTGCTATAATAAATACCGGTATCCCCAAAAATAAACAAAAAAACATTTTTTTCCCTCAGTTTAGGCCGATCCGTATTATTCTACATATTTTTGGGGAAAAAAAAAAAAAAAAAAGAAAAAAAAAAAAATCGCAATAGGCGTTTATTGATTGGTTTGCGCAAAAGTTATAGCGTTTACAAAATAGGGGATAGTTTTATGGCATTTTTATTAATCATTTTTTTTATTTACTAGTAATGGCGGCGATCAGCGATTTTTATTGTGACTGCGACATTATGGCGGACACATCGGACATTTGACACATTTTTGAGACCATTGTCATTTATACAGCAATCAGCGCTATAAAAATGCACCGATTCCTGTGTAAATGACACTGGCAGTGAAGGGGTTAACCACTAGGGGGCGGGGAGGGGTTAAGTCAGTACTAGGGAGTGTTACTAACTGTAGGGGGGGATGGGCTTGCTGTGACACTTCACTGATCTCTGCTCCCGATGACAGGGAGCAGAGATCAGTGACACTGTCACTAGGCAGAACGGGGAGATGCTGTTTACATCAGCATCTCCCCGTTTGTCCCCTCCGTGAAGCGATCGCGGGTATCCCTGCGGCGATCGAGTCCGCGGGACCCGCGACCCGACTCACGGAGCGCCCGGCCGGCGCGCGATGGCATGGCAGCAAATGCAAAGGGACGTACCTGTACGCCCATTTGCCCAGCCGTGCCATTCTGCCGACGTACATAGTCATGCACCGGTCGAGAAGTGGTTAATATATACATTCCAAGATGGGAGCTCTGTTAGGGAGACTGGTAAGGGACCACATTTTGCATATGTTCCTTAGTGTGGCTATAGGCATATTTGCAAAAGTAGCTGAAGTCAACCTGCCATTGGCTACAGCAGAATAAAGTGAAGATCCTGGAGTGGCCATCTCAGGCTCTGAGGAAGAAGGTCAAACCTTCGAAACGCGTAAGCCAGCGGCGGTCCGTGTGCCTCCCTCCTGGGACCTGGATAGCTGCCTACCACTGGAACTATTGCCTTTGTGCGTTTGATATGCTATTTTACCTGCGACTTTTGTGAGTAGCTTTTTACCTTGTTTTTAATTTATTAAAATTTGCCAAGGATAATGCGCTAGGCTGGTGCGCTCTCTTGTTTCTTTGTTTTTTGGCCATCTCAGTCTCCTGACCTCAATATCATTGAGCCACTCTGGGGAGATCTCAAACGTGCAGTTCATGCAAGACAGCCCAAGAATTTACAGGAACTGGAGGCTTTTTGCCAAGAGGAATGGGCAGCTTTACCATCTGAGAAGATAAAGAGCCTCATCCACAAATACCACAAAAGACTTCAAGCTGTCATTGATGCTAAAGGGGGTAATACAAGGTATGAAGAACTGGGGTATGTAAACTTTTGATCAGGGTCATTTGGGCCGTTCTGAAAAAAAAAAAAAAAAAAAAAAAAGGAGTAAACACAGTTGATTGATAATAAATGGCTTCAGCCAAACACTAACCATGAGTGAAAGAAAAGTTTGTGTGTTATTCATATTCTCTGAAAAATGGCCAAGAAATCATAAATTCTGCCAGGGTATGTAAACTTATGAGCACAACTGTATGCTTCTGGTCTCTTACTAGGGAATTACTAAACACATAACCAAAGCATAACTTGTTTTAAAATAGTGCCCACCCTGTATGCATGCTAAGGACTGATGACATATACAGTACATACAGAGAACCTGTATCCAGTCCATGGTATGTGTTCTTCAAAATAACCACATGGTGGTGCTCTAACAGCAAGAAAGACTTTGCTGGAGAATAGAGTACAAGTAGAAATCGCTGAAAATAACCCCCTCAAAGAGAAGAACTGAGCAAATGTAATTTTTGCACCCATTTGTAAAAGTATAGCTGCAAGGATTACCGATTGATTGTATCCAATACTTATATATTTAAAACAACATAGGAAAAAATAAAAATCACTTTGGTTTGAGTCAGCCCTTATGAATTGGCTAGCTTAAGTTTGTTTATCTCTTGCCAATTTTTTTTTTTTTTTGGGGGGGTGGGGGATACCTAAAAAAGTGTAGCCATTTTAGATCCAAAAGTCCATCTTTTACAGCATGCCGTCAGATTACTAAACAGAATACTTCTGATAAGAACAAAATAATGGCAGATCATGTTTCATAGCTACAAAGCTTTACCCCCAAAACTGTACAGATAGTAAAATACAGTATAAATATATAGATACAATTATTTTTGCCTCACATAGGAGAGTCCCCAAGGCCTCATGTACACTGCTGCTTGTAAACGGACGTTCAGAGGCAGTCAGTCGGCTGCTTTTTTCAGCTGCCCCTGAACTCATCCAATGTTATCTTATGTGTACATGTACACAGGTTCGTTTAATGTTGTTTTTAGGCAGTTGCATTTATAGGCTTTTTTTGAAGGCAACAAAATTAGTTCAGACGCCAAAGTTTCCGCCGCTAAACGCGGTAACAGCGTTTAGCCGCATTTTTGTTTAGAAGAGTTTTTACAGATGCCCTATTTTTTTACATTACAAAAAAACTTTAAAAAAAAAAAAAAAAAAAAATTAAAAAAAAACTTGAAATAGCTTTCTATGCTTCATAGACCATTTATATACCCCTAATGAGCCCATGATCCAATTCAATACACCACTAGCATTGCTGTTAGCCAAAGCAGAATTGGAATATGACCTATATGTTGTCGATTTCAACCAGATGCATGAAATTTAAGGTTAGGGTTTCCCATTAGGGTTAGGGTTTTCCCCTTAAAGAACAAGTTAGGGTTTTCGGTTAGGGTTAATTAAAAATATTTTAAAAATATTGCAATTAAATTTTGCATAAAAAAGACCAAATAAAATTTAAAAAAATGAAATTATATATACAGCTTATTAAAAAAAAAAAAAAAAAAAATTAACAAAAAGTATACTCATCAATTGCAATTTAAAAATTAAATATATTAAAAAATTTGCATTTTTTTCCTCACATATGCTCATTATGAGATCCATAGTAAAAGCACCAAAATTGAGGTAGATACAAGTACACTGCTGCTACTAACTCGTCTCACAGAATGGCTGAAATAGTTAAATAATACTACTTTTTTGGGGCTTTGGGTGGGTCCTATGACGTTATCTTAAATAGACGCTCCTAGATGCAAAACGCCGCTAAACGCGGCATGCAAACGCGGAAAAACGGGCGTTTTTAAATGCCGGTTTCAAGCTGTCAAAAAATTTGTTCAGAGGAGGTTACCTCAGCGTCCCATGTACATTAAGCCTAACAGTATACATTGCGGTCTATTTTGTAGACTCTCCATGCTTTATTATTACCACCATGCTAACATCCTTTCATGCCAATTTATTTTTGAAAGTAACCATGTTATGCAAGTAAAATGTCAAACTAGTTCCCTTCAAAACAGAGCGAGTACAGCAGAAGACCAACAGATCGACACTCCTGGAGTGCTGGTTTCTGAACAGACTACAGACGGTGAATCCTCTTCATCAGAGCAGCATTCAGCCGTAGGGGCAGAAGGGATTTATAAAAAGTTTAGTCTCTTCAGGGAACCATTTTATTTGAAGTTTCATTTAGGCACAAAGTCTGGTGTTGGAAATGGTAAAAACCTTTTTTGAAAGGAAAGTGCCAATATATGAATTGAGAGAAATGCCCCAAGCATGCAAGACCATTCAGGATGATCCTCCTGCCATTATACAAATGCACACCTACATGGGGGTGTGAAGTCAGGAGATCCATCCTGCTACCATTTCAGGTAGAGATCCTGAACGCACAGTCCAAAGAAAAAAGGGCTGCTTCAGGTTGGTCTACCCGTCTCTGCTGGATTGCCGAGTGCCCGTCCAAAACATTACAAAATAATAGTATGACAGGATACAAACACAAATGAGAATTCTAACCCATTTCACACCAATTACCAATCAAGTAAGCACCTATTGGTGTGAAATGTGTTTGCACTTGTATCCTGTCATGATGTTATTTTACTAATAAGGCATAGATGCACATTACATTACTTTGATCATAAATTAGAGGATTGTTTAGTGACAGACTTTTACAGAAGAAAAAAAAAATAAATAAAAAAAAAAAAACTTACTAGGAGGAGCTGAAAAAATGTTCATTATGCAGAAGGCCTCAAGCAGAATGGACGTTTTTGCATCTGCTTCTAGAGGCATTAGGCGTTTGTTTTTGTCCTGCCTCTAAACTCTAACCACAAATTCATTTCAATGGCCAGAACAAATGAATTATTGTTCTGGCCAATTAAATGAATTAGCACCCAAGTCTGTAAACGCGCCTAAAACCCTGTAAAAAGCTTTAGACACTAACAAGCGTCAGGCTTTTTTTTTCTGCCAAAGCGCTGCTGCCAGGAGGGAAGGCTTCTAGAAGAGTTTGCAAAGTGTCCTGTGTGCATGAGGCCAAAGAGATCCCATTTTGTGTGTTTACTCGATTGCTGCCTGGGCTGCAATCTTGTGAACTGTGCCATGATCTTCTAAGTAGCCAGCTAAAGGAAATAAATACTAAAGCTGCCATTCGGAACCTTCTCAATTCAATTTGTCCTACCATTTCTGCCTTTAAAGCGATTGGGGGAAAAAAAAAAATGACCTTTTTTCCAAACAAACATGTCTATACTTACCTGCTCTGTGCAATGGAATTGCAGAGCGGCCACAAACCTCCTCTTCACAGGTCCCCTGCTGGCGCTCCTGACCCCTCCCCTCTGTCCAGTGCCCCCACAGGAAGCCCCTTCCCAAGGGGGCACTCATGCGTGCTCGCACCCGAGCCCCACTGCTGCATCCACTGACACAGACAGCAAGATGCTACCCCGCCCCCTGTGCCCTCATCACAGTACTGGGAGCCGATGGCTCCCGATGCCCCCGGTAAGACCCAGAAGTGAGGGGAGAGAAGAGCTACAGGCGTGCACATCACTGGATGAGGGCTCAGGTAAGTAAAAGGGAGGTGGGGGTGAGGGGGGGATGCTGACACCTAAACATTTTTTACCTTCATGCAAGGAATGCATGAAGATAAAAAAAAAAAAAAAAAGTTTAGGCTTTACAACCATTTTAATACTTTCAAGTAGGCAGCCCTTTAAGCTAGAGCTCCTTGTCTGCAAGCTTGTTCAGGCTCCAAGACTCAGAAAGCAATGAAGTCATTGGATTAGCAGAACGGTCTGACAGCTATTGTTTTCTGAAGGAGGTTAACCACCATATCTCTTGCAGCACAGGTTTCCTTTGCCAGCAGAAAAGCCACATTCAAAGGTCTCATGACTGGAAGCGATATGAAGAGAAATTTTTCACATTCTGTTGAAAGAACACCGATGCTAAAAGTTCATCATTGAGAATTATAATGTGCTCCGATCGAAATGACAAGTGACAGCATGAAAGGTATTCCTGATAGGAACACAGACGTGACTGCATGCCATAGATATTGTTTCTCCAGCACTATGGAAACAAAGAGGCCACAGTCCTAATCATAGACACTTGTCTGCTTATCAGTCTCCTTAACATACATTGTGAGGGCTAAATCACAGCAGCCATATTTTGCAGCATTTTGAACTGAAGGCACATACATTGTATGAACAGTTTAAAGTGGTTGCAAAAAGGGAAAAATATATATCTTTGAAGAAATAACAAACATGTCATACTTACCTGCTCTGTGCAATTGTTTTGCACAGAGCAGCCCCAATCCTCTTCTGGGGTCCCCCGCTGGCGCTCCTCCCTCCTGCTAAGTGCCCCCATAGCAAGCCACTTGCTATGCGGGCACTCATGCAGGCTCACTCCCAAGCCAGCTCTTTGAGACAGACGGTGGGGCTTGGTTTCGTACCCCACTCCCTCCTCACTGGCTGTAATGGTCAGGAGCAGGAGTCAATGGTTTTCTACCTTAACCACTGGAAGATTTACCTCTCCTCATGACCAGGCCAGTTTTTGAGATATGGCACTGCATTACTTTAACCGACAATTGCGCAGACCTACAACGCTGTACCCAAATAAAAAAAAAATATTTTGTGCACTATAAAAAAAAAAGAAAAATCATTTCTAAATTTCTTCAACTTAGGCCAATATGTATTCTGCTACAAATGTTTGGTAAAAAAAATCCCAATAAGTGTATATTGATTGGTTTGCGCAAAAACTAGGGCCCGATTCATCCCAGAACAGGGATGTAGCGGACCCCTGCTGTGAGCCGCGTCCGATTTAAGTGTAAACCCAGTTTTAAAATCTAATGGTTTTGTAAAGGGCTCATTCCAACTACCTTGCTATGTTGAATCTCCTATGGAAAGCTTTGCATGTTCTCTGGTGCAATGCTCTACTGGTCCCATTAAAGTCTACTGAATGCAGTGCATGACAAGACAAATGGCAACCATGCTTGTCACAATGTGACAGACAACTAGAAAGTGCAATATAATACAAAATCGCAATGAACGCTTTTGGTCAAAGTATGTCAAAAGTCAAATAACCTCTGCAGAAGACACACAAACAAAAAAGACAACCCACACATTCTGTCCATTTTAGTGCCCAATTTGTGCTGAATTTAATCATTTAAAACCCGTTGTTTTACCGAGTATATACAAAGCACAAGTTCACTTTAAAGAATGAATGGACCCTTCTAAAAGGAAAGTAATCCTGTGCACTAATGCAGATGTAATTATGAGAACACAGGATACAGAAGTGACTACTTCAGGGTGGAAAATACAAGGCGTTTCCTTCTGGAAAGACTCTTAAAACGATATACAATCCAAACAGGTTATTCAGGTTTTCAAGGTCAGACAAGAGTTTACAACAGGAAACAACAACGATCAATGTTATGTATGAGCTGGTACCCTGCCTAGCAATCTCACAATAAGAGGATTCATGGAATTTATTTTATAAATGATGTCTAATGGTACTGCTCCTGACCTCCCTTAAGGACAGGAACTAGTGATGTATATCAGATTTCCAGATTTCATACTAATCATACCAGTCACTATTGTTACTAGTCAAAATAAACTGTATAGACAATTACATGTTTGACTTCTAGCTGTGTTATTTTTGGCAATGCAGAGGTTTCTGGAATGAACAATGCATTTTTGTGAATCTATTATAGAATAGATTTGGGTCAATAGAACACAAATAAATAAAAACGTACAATGTACACTGCTGCTGAGCACACACATTAGTTTTAAAGCGGGAGTCCAGCGACCTATCGTCTTTTTTTTTTTTCTGGTCATTGAGAAACTTTGCTAATCCAAATATAATACTCACTGTTTGGGTTTAATATTAAAAAAACGCGATACTGGACGTTGTCATCTTGCGTGTGGGCATGTGAAGCCCACAAGCATTTATTTCGGGGAAGCGGTGAATGCTGTGCTCCCAGCATTCACCACTCGTTCCCGCGCATGCTCATTGATAACAGCGAGCGGCGCTGTAAAATTCCGGGTTACCATCACAACGGGCAGCGTCGTCAGAAGTTCCCACCCCGTTGTGATGGCAACCAAAGCATGACGGCGTTCCGCACTGAATCTTGGGAAGCCGGACACTAAGCTCCCGGGAGACAGTGCGGAGCCGGGGAAAGGCAAAAAAACACGCCTACTCCCATGGGAGGAAAGACAGGAAGTGCCACTATAAACTAAAATATAAAAGGTAGTTACGGCGATAAAATTTTTTTTAAGTGCGGCATTTGAGCATCTATGAAATTAACTGAAGGGGGTAAGACTAAGTTAAAAATTTGGGTGAACCCCCGCTTTAAGCCAGTGGTTCTCAACCCTCTAGTGCCGTAACCCCTTGATAAAATTTCCCAAGTTGTGGGGACCCCTAACAGTAAAATTTTCATAGCGTGGGTTGTCAGCACCCAAGACAAGACAAATAATTTGCGCCCCTAATCCACAGACATTAAGCGCTCCCTGAGTCCCTTCCACTTGTACAGTATTAAAACCCCTTATGGTACATTTTAGGATGTTCTACTCTTTGCTCTCCTTTCTTTGCCTTTTATCTCTCTCTAACCTAATGTCTTCCTTATTCTTTCTTTCCTTTTTTCTTTGTTCCTCCCCCTCTTTTCCTTTCCCTTCCATGTATTCTCTATTTTTATTCCTTCTCTTACTCCTTGGTGGGGGGGGATGGGATGAGTGGCAGTGTTGGCGGGGAGTTGGGATGAGTGGCAGTGATGGTGGGGAGTTGGGATCAGTGGAAGTGCTGGGGGGAGTTCTGATCAGCCAACTTAGGTGCTTTTGATCAAAGGTCATCTGCTGATCTGGGAACTGTAGTGGGAACTTTTAATGGCAACTCTAAAAACACAGGTAGTGTTAATCACTGTGTCTCTGGCTTTGTGGTGTCTCATAGCAGTGACACCTATGCCGAAATCAGGAGATGGGGTCTCCTCCAGCCCCTCCCACTTCACATTCCTCACCAGTCAGCTGACCTCAAGTCTCTGCCCCCCAGCCATGCTGTGAACTGAATGGGCGGCTGCGAAGAGGCTGAGTGAGTGGCCACGGGCTCCAGGAACAGCCCAGCTGGGCGGCCACAGGCTCCAGGGACAGCCCTTCTGGGCGGCCGCGAGAAGGCTGGGAGAGCGGTGCGGGCTTCAGGAACAGCCCAGGATTTCCGTGACCCCTGGCAAATCGTCATTTGACCCACGAGGGGGTCCCAACCCCCAGGTTCAGAACCACCATTTGCCGACCGTAGGACGTCCATGGACGTCCTGGGTTTGTGGGGGTATATCTGAATGATGCCTGCAAATAGAGACATCATTCAGATATTGCCGTTTTCAGCTGGCGATTCCCTACACCATAAGAACGATCATAGCGGCGGGTCAGCCGCTTGATCGTTCTTATGGGCAGCGAGAGGGGACGTCCCCCCCCCTCCCGCCGCCCTCCGGTGCTTCCTCCGACTCACCTCAGCGATCGGTGAATCGGAGAGCGGATCCGCCGGCCCCGGATGTCGATCATAGAGATTTCCCGTGGACCAGATGGTCGCCGGAGTCTCTATGATCGTTCGGAGGCCGGGCGCGATGTTATGACGTCACGCCCGGCCTCTGCATTCAAAAAAATGGTGCCGCTTCGGCTGGGAAGCGGCGATCGTTTTATTTTTATTTCTTTTATTTCAGGCTTCCCAGCCTAGTGGTGAGATGTGGGGTCTTATTGACCCCATATCTCACTGTAAAGAGGACCTGTCATGCCATATTCCTATTACAAGGGATGTTTACATTCCTTGTAATAGGAATAAAAGTGATCAATTTTTTTTTTTTTTTTTTTTTTTAAGTGTCAAATTAAAAATGTTTTAAGTAAAATTAACAATTAAAAAAAAAAATTTTTTTTTAAAGTGCTCCTGTCCCCGTGTGCTCGCACGCAGAAGTGAACACATACGTAAGTCCCGCCCACATATGAAAACGGTGTTGAAACCACAGATGTGAGGTGTCGCCGCGAACGTTAGAGTGAGAGCAATAAATCTAGTCTTAGACCTCCTCTGTAACTCAAAACATGTAAGCAGTAAAAAATTTTAAAGCATTGCCTATGGGGATTTTTAAGTACCGAAGTTTGGCGCCATTCCACGAGCGTGTGCAGTTTTGAAGCGTGACATGTTAGGTTTCTATTTACTCGGCGCAACTTCATCTTTCACATTATGTAAAAAAATTGGGCTAACTTTACTGTTTTGTTTTTTTTTTTAAAGCATGAAACTGTTTTTTTTTTCCAAAAAAAAGTGTTTGAAAAATTGCTGCGCAAATACCGTGCGAGATAAAAAGTTGCAATGACCGCCATTGTATTCTCTAGGGTCTCTGCTAAAAAAACATATATAATGTTTGGGGGTTCTATGTAATTTTCTAGCAAAAAAATTATGATTTTTACATGTAGGAGCAAAGTGTCAGAATTGGCTGGGTTGGTAAGTGGTTAAGCAGTCCTCAAGACTGAGATTTTGTCGATATGCAGGACCCCCCGATTGGCTGTTAGCCTAAAATGCCTCAGCTATAAAGGACAGATTGTGCTTTTCTCCTAACCAATCCAGATCTCTCTTACGCATTCTAGCATGCAAAAGCAACACTTTAGGAAAAGGAAAAAAAACGATTGGTTGGTAGAAGGAAAAAACAAGAGACCATTTGTCAGTCACATACTTCAATACATGAGGCTCAGTATATGTTGTAAAATACTTAAAAGTGTTACTAAACCCAGTACCCTGCATTGACTATATCTGGTCCCCCACAGTACACAGAAATTTAATTAATTTTAGTAAATATAAACTGCTAAATAGCTTTTCTCATCAGCAGTAAGAGCAGTCTTGTGACTTCTAGGAGTGTCTGTTAAAGCTTGTAGGAGGGTGTTTTCATTCTCCTCCGACTGTCTTCTGAGGCTGCAGGACCCCTGACCCTCCATCTGAACAGTGCTAAATGGCCCTGTGCTGATCATACACCCTTCCAAGAAACAAAAACCTCTCTAGCAACACACACTAAACTGGGCGTGTGCATAGTGACTCCAAAGGCTCTGTTCTATCAGCATATAGAATGGGGACAGTGGAAGGGGAGGATCAGGGAAGATAGGATCAAGCAGCCTTTTTACACAATGCGGAGGATAAACCCCTTAAGTGCCACTGAGTATAACAAGAATGCTTCACTGCATATACAGACTTATTTTACTGTTGTGAATTTAGTAACACTTTAAAAAGTGGATGAGGTGCTAAAGTAAGGAAGCAATGTTGAAAATGATATCTGGAGTTACACTTTAAAAAGGAAAATGTTTTTTCTTGTCCCTGAGGTGCGCATAAAAGAGATGGGGGAAGCAGTTACTGGGACAGAAAGCCTAGACAGGCATATAAACACAGTCAGAAGTACCAACATACCCAATTGTAGTGTTTTTACTACCACTTCCTGTCCATCCTGGACATGAGGGGGTATCTCCAGCTAAGAAACAGATGGACAGTAAAGCCCAACAGGTTTTAAACCTTAACCAGCTCAATCCAAAACAAACTATATTTTGGCATATGTCAGGCTTTAAATCCAAATGTGGTTTGTGCTTGTTAGGGCCGGTTAGCTTGTAACTGCAATATATAAAAGATTAGAACACCATCTGAAGCAGGCTTCATTCCTTACCAGAGGTCCTGCAAAAGGTTTTGACGCCCATCCAAAGTGCATACAATAATAAACCCCCGTCATTTGGATATAGTCATTACAGACATCTGAAATCTATATTTCTGCAAAATTAAAACATACAATAATCATACCTTAGCAAGACGAGCCCTCTTAATTAGGTCATTAAGTTTTCGGAGAGCAGCATTTTTCGGCAGGCTCTGGATATCCCGGAAAAGATCTTGGGCTTCCATTTCAAAGAGTTTCCGGTTCTCAGTATTCTGCAGAGGTTTTGCCCAGAATGACCCAATGTAAACACGGACTACTTCCGGGGTATTAATAACCTTTCCTAATGACCACATGAGGGCGCCATAGACTCTCATCAGCTGCTGGGTATCCACTTGATCAGCCTTGTTGAGCACCACACGAATTTTGTCATCTTGACCCCGAAAGGCTTTAATTGCTTCTGAGAACTCATCAGATATATCCAGCTTATGGGCATCAAAGAGAAGAATAATCCGGTCAACCCGTTCTGCAAACCACTGCAAGACTTGGCAGAAGTCATAACCTACAGGAAAAAATAATGATAATGAGACATCCTAGCATTTTTCATTTCAGACCAGAAGACTGTCAAATCCCTGTTTTACAAAGCAAGGAAACTTACAGTATCACAGTGGTAGGACCCAAGTAATCATATCCAGTGCTCTGGGAATCTGAGGGCCAAGGAGCAAGAGTTGAGGCTGTAAGAATGGCAGCAGAGTGGAAACAATGCAATCTTGCCATCATGTTGGGATCATTCTTTACCTGTGCCCATGAGCTCAAGTGCATAATAAGCAGACATTTTTTAATTACTTTTTCATTTTTTTCTCGTTTTTTTTTTTTAAAGGAGAAAAGAACCAGATGGAAGGTACACCATGGGGGTTATTTACTAAAGGCAAATCCACTTTGCACTGCGAGCGCACTTAAAAATTGCACTGAAAGTGCACATGGAAGTAAAGTCGCTGTAGATCCGAGGGGGACATGCAAGGAAAATAAAAAACAGCATTTTAGCCTGCACATGATTGGATGATAAAATCAGCAGAGCTTCCACTCATTTCAGATCTACCCCTTAGATTTAAAGCGACTGCATTTCCAAGGGCACTTGCAGTGCCCTTGTAATGCAAAGTGGATTTGCCTTTCGTAAATAACCCCCCGTGTGACACAAGCTGACAAATAAACCAAAGGCATAGGATGTGAGTGATCATGCAAATTTCTCTTCACTTGGGTCCTTCATTGCAACATTGAGTGTGTCCAATCAGGAAGCTAAGACCGTAACAGAGCAGGAGATGTTGTGTTTGGACGGTTAAAGATAGCTTTGGTGAAGGGGGTGTAATGGTCTCAACCATTCCTGATTAAAACATGCTACAAGGTCATTAATGGGTATGCACCGTCTTAAGAGACAATAGTTTTTAGAAGAAGTATATGTACAAAACATAAAGCACTGTGTAAACTGTAAATGATTTATTTATTAAAAGGTATTCATACAAGACAGTCTACCTCACCAAACTTCCTCCAGCTTTCAATGGATGTAGCTGGGAAGATTTGTTTAAGCTTCTGGAGTGATTTGTACCACCTTCAAAATGAGTTTATAGGCTGATTCTTGTATAGAGGTGTTAATGAAGCATTTTTAAGTTAATGTCGATATCTCATGGTCCACTGGTCCCTAATGGAGGCGATTTTAAGATGGCCAGCGATTTGACATATAGGCGTGCTGTGAGTTGTGGACATAATAGGAGAGATAAAAGGGTCAGTATCATGTGTCTGGCTGGTGATCCTGTGGAGAATAGCTTCTTAAATGGGTTCAAGGGCCTAAGGGGCATTTGTGTTCCTTATTAAGATAGTTGCTAAGCTGAAAGCATGTCCAGAGTGGAAGTTCAGATCCCAAATTCATGGAAATAAATTTCAGATCTTGTAAGGAGCTTTCCTTGGACAAAAGTCCTTCACCAGACTAGTCCTGATGTGAAGTTCCAGGGAGAGGAATTGAGAGATTACCTGTTGGATAGTCTGGGTTGTTGGTCAAGAAGGGGACTGGGAAAAGCTTGGCCTTTCCTGCTACGGAATTAAAAAAAAGAGTAAGAATGTCCCTGGAAATTAGTCTTTGGGAGATGTAATAATATGGGCTCTGCAGATTTAGGGAGAGATAGATAGAAATGCAAAATATAGTACATTTATTTATATAGACCTCTATACCAGAGCTAACAGAGTAAGGCCCCTTTTACATGGGGCAGACACCGCCACCGCCTGCTCAACAGGCAATCTGCCCACTGATCCCTGCTGAGCAGGCGGATAGCTTGGCGGTGTCTGCTCCGCTTATGCAGAACAGACACAGAAACCACCCGCTGTCCTCTATGGGCAGTTGGATGCAAAAACACAGACAGCCTGTCCGTTTACACCCGACGGCCATCTGATCTGCTAGAGTCAATGGCTAGACCATGGGTGCTCAACCTGCAGCCCTCTAGCTGTTGTGGAACTACAATTCCCATCACGCCTTTGGGAGTCATGCTTGTAACGTTTAGCCTTGCAATGCATCATGGGACTCGTAGTTTTGCAACAGCTGGAGGGCCACAGGTTGAGAACCCATGCGCTATATGGAACTCAATCCATCTGTTTTAACGGATAGGATTGGATGTCGGCAGGTGTCAACGTTAACACCAGCCGCACCATAGAGTGCAATGGATGGTCCAATCGGGTCCGCCTAAAAAATGGATAGGCGAACTTGATCACTGTGCCTGTGTGAAGGGGGCCTAATAATTGAGGAGAAAAGGAGAGGGGGGGGGGGGATTTTGGTTGCAAAGTGTGACCGTTGAGAACTGTAATAGTAATGAATGCCCATAATACCGGTTCTACCTATGCAGAAATAAAAATGTACTAACAGTAAGTGCCCATTCAGACTAATGTATAGAGGTAATGTGGTAGAAGTTACCACAACCAATGGAACCAAGTGCAATGCATTAATAAAGAAACAAATACTCATGCACTGTGTCAATGTATTCCCATATCAAATAAGTCCAGTAAAAGAAAAAAAAAAAAAATTGCCAAACACACACTAAAATATAACCACCCAAAACCCTGAGTGCTGGACATGTAAATGATCTCACAGTATGCATAAAATAGATACGTAGATCAACATAAACAACTCCCAGCCCACCAGACCCTTACACATAGTGTGTAGTGTAAAAAAATAAAATATATAATATATATAATATATAAAATATATAAAATATATAAAATATATAAAATATATAAAAATATATATATATATATATATATATATATATATATATATATATATATATATATATATATATATATATATATATATATATATATATATATATATATATATATATATATATATATATATATATATATATATATATACACACACACACACATATATACACACATATACACACACATCTAAAAAAAAAAAAAAAGTGTAAATATTCATCAGTAAATCACCTCTAGAGTATCTAACACTTAAGTGATAATATTTATAATTTCAATATTAATATTCCGTATTCTTAAAAATAAACAACCCCAATCAAATTCCATAAAGTAGCATACATATTCATAAACAAGAACACCGTGATTGCAACTGCACCCCAAATCGGTGATACATCACAATATAATATAAAAAAGGACACTAATAAAATACCCAGCTGAGGTTTTAACCTTCAACATATAGATTTAAAGGTTGGCAAACACTGCTTTAAATCAATTCCTTCTCTTGCCCAGGACTACATGTCCCATGAGGCATTGCTCCTACCACATTCACAAGTTCTCAGGCACTTACTGACATGTATGGACAGTGTACTGAGCTGTGTGCTGCACTGTATCTCCTGATTCATAAACAAATAATGCATTTTGTATGCTGGTCAACTAATCACTGACCAATTAACTGATTATTTTCATTAACAACTAATTTTATAAATCAATTATGAACTAATTGGGGGGGGGGGGGGGGGGGTACATCACCACTACAATACCACATCCTACTGATGTTACCACTGGCCGCACATTTTGGAAGATTACCAGCATCTCATTCACATATGTATACTACTTTTTACTCTATTGTGGGGGCTCATGATACACCTATATAGGATGGGGGTTTGAAGCCCTAGTGACTTTTGTAATTAAGGCTTTTTTTTTTAAATGTATTTATTTTTTTTTTTTTTTTATTGCCCAGTAGGTGGCTTTTACCCATAATAAAATATATTATGTCATCTCTCAGATCTCCCTGAGTAAAGCAGAAGTGCCACTGACGAGGACACTATTCTAGAGCCTCAGTTTCTTTTCCATTACTTGGAAGGCCTTTTCTGAGCCCTGAAGGTGGATACTCCATAATATTTGACTTAAGCTCCTGAGAAAGCGCTCACTCGCGCAACACATTGAGCTACATCAGGTGACCTTGACTCACGCTTCAAGCAATTATTTGCTCCAATATCGTTAATGTGGGGTTGGTTTGGTCTATAGTTTTTTGCCAATAGCCTGATCTGTATTTTAACCTAATTTTTATGAGTTATGTTGCTTAATAAAAATTATAATTTTAATTATTGTGTGCCTATAAAGTCCATGATTTTTTAGATTATGTTGATTAGTGGTTTCTGCCCTAGTCTAAAGGAGCCCTCTTAAGACTTGGGGTACATGGCACAACACTGCTCTTCACATGGTCTTAGTAAATGGGTCAGTTACAGTATAAACCACCCATTAATAATAGTGGGAGGGGTCAACTACCAGTAATGGGAACGGTGGCAAAACCCATGCATAGAATATTCTGTTCTATTATTTAAATAACTTCAACTAAGTGCAACAATGTTTTAAACTGACTTTTTCTATTTATAGAAACCAATGCATTTAAACTCAAAAAAGGGGCCATGTTGGTTGTTTGCAGGACCACAAACAGGCCCTGCCCTGTATTCTCAGCTTCTTTTCCGCAGTCCTTTTCTATTTTACCAGCCACTGGGGAGAGCCCTGCCTTGCTGCTAGGCCTCACACCTCCCGAAATAGGGAACGATAAGTCTTATTTAGGCTGCATTCACACTATAGCAGTGAGTAAATGTGTGCAAAATCATGTGATTTTGCACACATACACGCAACATGCAATAATGCTTGTTGCACTGGCAGTACCAGTCATTGTTAATTCATTGGTAATGGGACCCCGATTGCAGCAAGCAGACGCATGTTTTTTTCATGTAAAAAAGCACAAGACAAACGCGAAGCTAGACGCTGAAAAAAGGAGCATGCCAACCAGTGGTCCCTTTATCCATTGTGGGGTAATCCATCCTTGCCCCATTTTAGAATGATACCCAATCCTCAGATATGGGCGCGTTTCGGGATTAAAACACTTAAGGAAATTATGCATTGTTACCCTTTTGTGACTTTTCCTCTAAATATAGACTTCCTAGATGGATGTACTTTCGCTACCTTCAATTGGGTCACGCTGTGAGAGCACAGTTCCCTACTGCTTCTAGTCTAAAGACAGACGCCATAGAGGACCTTCTGGCACAAGCCCCTATCTTCACTTTATTGACACTTAACGTGGAGTCACATAAATGGATACGTTGTGGGAGCAGTGGAGGGTAGACATCCCAACTTTGGACAGGAAAACTTGGGAGAAGTGCTTAGCTCCAAGCTAGCGATTTCATCCCGTGATAAATTGATTCAAACTAAGTTTCTACACAGAATTTATTACATGCCCCAGAGGCTGCACAAGATTTATCCACAGCGTTCTCCAAATTGCCCCTAATGCCAGGCTACTATTTGAACCTATTTCCATATGTTCTGGACCTGCCCTGGGGTGGCATAGTACTGGATACTAGCAGGTGTCTGACTGTATTAATACCCGCTTACAGTTGACCCTACCGCTATCGGCTGAGTTAACCTTATTGGGAATTCCGGACGATGAGCAGAGGCCTCACTGCACCAAGATTCTTTTTTTTTTCCCCTTTTTACTTTATTATGCCAAAAAAAAAAAAAAAAAAGAAATAACTACTTAAATGGACTTCCCCTACAGTGGTGTCCTGGGAATCTTCTATTGATGCAGTGTTATCCATGTATAAATTGATGTATACTAAAGAGGGGGTGCCCTAGGAAATATGAAAAGGTTTGCCAGCCCCGGACAGGGCAAGGATGATCCTTTGAGGACTTCCTTGGCTGTTCTATCCCTGTTTTTAGGTTTGAGTGACTTTGCTGTGTTTTTTTGTTTTGATACTCACCAAATTATGTCCTGCTTGTTATAGGTAGAATGTTGGCATTGTTCATTGGTTACTACCTCACTACATGTACTGCTTTGACATTTTTTTTGTAGTTAAAGAGGATATGTAAAAGGTTTTTGTTTTTTGTTTTTTTTAAAAACAAAGTCATACTTACCTCCTCTGTGCAGTTGGTTTTGCACAGTGTGGCCCCGATTCTCCTCTTCTGGGGTACCTCAGTGGCGCTCCTGGCTCCTTCTCATCGAGTGACCAGTTGGAGAGCCGCTCTCCCTTGTGGCGCTCGTGCGGTCGCGCTCGTGTCCTGTTGCTGCGTCCATTGACACAAACGGCAGGACTTGCCCCGCCCCCACGTCATTGGATTTGATTGATAGCAGCGGGAGCCAATGGCTGCGCTGCTATCAATCTATCCAATCAGGGCCTTAGACACTGGCTGGAGCACTTTGTCCCCGTCGCTGGAAAGACCGGGTTTAGGTAAGTAAAAGGGGGGCTCTGGGGGGCTGCTGCATCACAGGAGGTTTTTCACCTTAATGCATAGAATGCATTAAGGTGAAAAACCTGAAGGGTTTACAACCCCTTTAAATTTGGTCCTTATTGAAAAATGGCACGATACATTAGTTTGATATAAAAAATAAATAAAATAAAGCAGCGTAAGCTACTTTGCTGCGATTGTCACACATAGGGCAGTCCATTAAAATGAATGGGCTGTCATATGTGTGTAGCACAACACTGCGCAAAAAAATCCACATTTGTGGAACACAGTGTGAAATCCGAATGTTCCTGGTCATGCAGCAAGATATAAAGCTCAAACCTGCAATACAGCTAGGGAATATATATCTAGATCTAGATCTCTATCCATCTATCTAACTTGGATAATGACTTTTTTGTAAAATTAGCAAATTAGTAAAATTGGAAGCTTTAGCAGGACAGAGTAAGATAGCTGAACATTTTGAACTGTATAAGAGGCAGCTTATATCTAGTTAGAGTAGAGCTATAGGCAATATTCCTCCCCCCCCCCCCCCCCCCCCCATTTTGTTCGGAGCAAGGGAGGATTATAACCAGTCAGATTTTGTTATTTACCCCCACCCCACCCCCCCACCTGTGTGCCATTGCAGAGATTTCCCTTCACTTCCTGTCCCATGGCCAAACAGGAAGCGAGAGGAAATCCCTGCAAATTAAGGGAATTGCTTTGGGACCCCCAGGTCACCTTCTGAAGATTTGCCCTCTATTACTTTTCTGGAGACATACCAAAATTTGGGATTTTCCTTTGCTTTTAATGATATTAATAAAACGGGACAAAGAGGGTGAATCTCCTTAACGGGGGCACAGACAGCAATAAAAACTAACAGGAGTTCTAATCCCTCTCCACTCTGTCCAAAACAAAAAGTTTTGCCTTTAGTTATACTTTAAAACTATAGTGCAAGAAATATGTAGACTGCCAATGCTGACCACATTCTGAAAACACTAGTGGTGTAGTGGTCTGTAGCTCCAATGTTCTATCGCAGTCACTAACCCAGAGCAATTAAGTGTTTTGAAACATTGGATCAGCATGGCAGCCAAACAGGTAGTGCTTTTACCCATGACAGTCCACCTATTTCTGCCTAGCAGAGGTTTTCTTCTTTTTTAGCACGGCATACAAATTGTCAAAGCACTGGGAATTTTTCCTAGCAAAAAACACACACAAAAGGCAGTAAATATTATGACCTTTGGTCCTTGCCCCTGTTTGTACTACTAGGGAAGATCTGTTATCTTCTTGAGATTGTCAGTTGGGTTTGTCAATCACCTTCAGATGGACCTACATACTTGGCCATCAGTTTTAAAATAATATCAGATAGATTTGTTGAAATAATGTCTAATGTCACTGGGCGTTGCATAAACTTCCCTTTCCTTTCACTTGACACAACGCAAAAAAAAAAAAAAAAAACCCTTATCTTTGGAAAACACATGACAGCCGAGCAAAAGTAATTTCGATTATCAACAAAACAACCCACAGAAATGCACTAGATGTAACCGGACATGTATACGATATATGAGCAGATTACACTGCCCTTTTGTGTATGCATCAAGCAGCGGTACAAACCTTCCAAGAATAATCCTCCCACTCTGCACTGCAAAAGAAATAAGACCTGGGAGCAAGCATGTCATTCAAGAATGAATTTAAGCAAATATGCAGCGCATTCAGGTTTTTTTTTCCAATTTAAATTGCTGCATCCAACATATACTCCGTGAAGTGACTGAGCTCAGGCGATACACAGAAATTAAAAAATCCTCCTACAAAAGTTGTACCTTTTCATCTGCAGTATTCTCTTTTCTACATCCAAAGTTCAGAATTAATACAGCTTGTCTGAGCTTCTGAAAGCAGGGGGCAGGGAGTTGAAGTTACACTCCGTGAGGAAAACTGAGGGCTGATTGGAGGTAAGGGACACCCCCCCCCCTTCAAAGAGGAACAGAGCTGAGGTTGTCAATCACAGGCAGTGTACTGGAGCTTCCTCCCCTGTCACCTTTTTATCGCTTGGTGTCAGGAAAGTTTGTCTGAAGTGACTCATGCTGATAGAGGAACAAAGCAGCAAACAGAAATTACACTTCGTTCTCTGGATTGAGACAAGTACACACTATAGAGGGATATGCTTGGTCCAGGTTTCATGTCTGAGGTTTGCAACCACTTGAGATCCGCGCTATAGCCGAATGACGGCTACAGCACGGATCTACATTGCCAGGACTACGTCTATTGACGTCATCCCCTTTCCTCGCTCCCCGCGCGCATCAGGGAAAATCTGTCTTGGTCATGTCCCCTGGACACAGCCAATCACAGATCGCTGTAAATGGCCAATCACATCGGCAGTATACAGCGCGATCGCCGCCTCCAATGAGAGATGATCTCAAATGTAAACATATGAGATCATCTGTCATTGCAGACAGCGTGTGAGGAGAGAGAGGATCTGTGAATCAGTGTGAGTTAATTCTACAGTAGAAAAAACAAAGTGTGCCCTAACAGTGCCCAGTGCCCACAGTGACCCATTAGCATTTATAGCTAGTGCCATCTGTGCCAATCAGTGCCACCTCATCAGTGCCCACTTGTGCCAATCAGTGCCACCTCATCAGTGCCCATCTGTGCCAATCAGTGCCCATCTGTGCCACCTCAACATTGCCCATCTGTGCAATCAGTGCCCATCTGTGCCCATTTGTGCCACCTCAACAGTGCCCATTTGTGCCACCTCAACAGTGCCCATCTGTGCAATAGTACACATCTGTGCCGACTCAGCAGTGCCCATCTGTGCAATCAGTACACATCTTTGCCTACCCATCAGTGCCCATTTGTGCCGCCTCAACAGTGCACATCTGTGCAATCAGTACACATCTGTACAATCACTGCCCATCTGTGCCACCTCATCAGTGCATATCTGTGCCCTCCTGTGCCGCCTCAGTGCACATCTGTGCAATCAAATCTGTGCGCTCCTGTGCCGCCTCATTAGTGCACATCTGTGCAATCAGTGCACATCTTTGCCTACCCATCAGTGCCCATTTGTGCCGCCTCAACAGTGCCCATCTGCAATCAGTAAACATCTGTGCAATCAGTGCCCATCTGTGCCACCTCATTAGTGCCACCTTTATCAGTGCATATCTGTGACCTCCTGTGCCGCCTAATTAGTGCACATCTGTGCAATCAATCTGTGCCATCTCAATAGTGCACATCTGTGCAATCAATCTGTGCCGCCTCATTAGTGCACATCTGTGCAATCAATCTGTGCCCTCCTGTGCCGCCTCATCAGTGCACATCTGTGCCGCCTCATCAGTGCACATCTGTGCATGTATGTGCTCATCAGTGCCCATCAGTGCAGGCTTAGCACACATCTGTGCAGTCTCATCACCACCAGCAACCAACCATGTCTAAAAGATGCTTTTCCGCCGAGGCGGCATACCAAATTCTTTCCACGGCCGACGAGAGCAACAAGGAGCTCTCTTTTTCAGATTCTCTTTCAAATTCGGATCCTGAATCTGACATAAATTATGAGCCAGTCCTCAGTAGTGAAACATTGAGTGACTCAGGGGAGGAAGATATTCGGCCTGCCAAGCAAAGGCGTTCTAGTGAGGAGGCAGTTCCATCCACCAGCACCGCAGTACCAGTGGGGTGTCACCTCAGCCCCAAAGGGTTGGGACCCATGCCAGCCTTCCCTATGCCTTTCAGAACCCCTTGTGGCTTCCTCCTTATTCAGCAGAAGCTAACGTTCCCCCTTGCACTGCCCAGCCAGGAGTCCAGGTGCACACAGAATTTTACCCCAATACATTTTTTTAATTTAATTTTTACGGAGGACATGTTAGCGTCAGTTGTGGGCCAGTGCAACCTGTATGCACAGCAATTTATTTTGCAAAATCCAACATCCTACTATGCCCATCCCTACGAGTGGAGAGACCTAACAGTGGAGGAGTTCAAGGTTTTTTTTAGGCCTCACATATAATATGGGACGCAAAAAAAAAACAAAAAAAAAAAAAAAAAAAAACAACAATTGCGTTCCTGTCGGTCAACCCACCCCCTCCACCACATGCCGCTCTTCTCTGCGGTATTGCCCAGAACTAGGTATCTGATGATCATGAGGTTCCCACATTTCAGTGACAATACCCAGTGCCCTGCCCAAAATGACCCAAATTATGACAGGCTTTACAAAATTCGGCCAATACTTAATTATTTTTCAGAAATATTCCCCCAATTGTTTACCCCGGACCAACACATATGTGTGGATGAGTCCCTTGTTAAATTTAGCAGCAGGCTTAAAATTAAGCAATTTATCCCCAGCAAAAGGGCCTGCTATGGGGTGAAGGTGTACAAATTATGTGACCAAGCCACAGGGTACACATATTCCTTCATAGTGTACGAAGGGAAGGACACCCAGCTGCAGCCCCCTAATTGCCCGGACTACTTGGGATCCAGCGGGAAAGTTGTTTGGGACCTCATATACCCCCCTACTGGAGAAAGGCTACCACCTGTATGTAGACAACTTCTACATATCTCTGCCCCTGTTCCACAACCTTCACCGGAAGAAGATGCCAGCATGTGGCACAGTAAAAAAGAATCGGAAGGGCTTTCCTCAAAGTTTTGTCAATAAGAAGTGGAGAAAAGGAGAAAAAACGGCAAGTTTGCGAAACAAGGAGATTCTGGCAGTGAAGTGGAGGGACAGAAGGGATGTCTACATGTTGTCTTCTATCCACAATGATACGTTCGTGGAAATCCCCAGAAGGAATAGCCCCATACAAAAACCAAAAAGCATCTATGAATAGAATTGGTTTATGGTGGTGGTGGTGGTGGTGGTGGTGGTGGTGGTGGGGGAGAGAGTCGACTTCAATGACCAAATGATGGAACCATACCTTGTCACAAGACGGACATACCATTGGTATAAAAAAGTTGCAATTTTTTTTTTTCAATTGGCTATATACAATTCATATGTAATTTACCACAACTCCACCCAAAACCCCAGACGCTTCTTTGGCTACCAGGAGGAAGTTTTCACTACCCTTATATTCCCGAACAGCACACCAGAAAATATCCGATCAGATGCTATTAGTCGACTCTCCGAGCGCCACTTTCCCGATAAAATCCCTCCCAAACCAACAGGCCAAAGAGGTCAAAAAAGATGTAAGGTGTGTACCAGAGCAGGAGTCAGAAGAGACATCTTATTGTGCACAATGTCCTTCCCAACCAGGCCTCTGCATAGGTGACTGTTTTCGCTATTACCAGACTTCAATAAATTATTAGTGAAGTATAGTAAACGTAATCCTCAGTTCCTGCCTTCACACACCTTCACACCCCTTATGCCACTGCCTGCTCTGTAACTAACCCTGGCTTGTTATTCGACCATGCTTCTGCCTACTAATTCTGTACATACCTCTGCCTGATCTGGAACTGACCTTGGACTGTTTGACCATGATATTTGCCTGCCTGTTGGACTGATCGTGTACTTTGCAACTGGACTAGTGGGATTCAACACAGGGGTCTCACATATGTGAGGGGCTCCAGAATAGTTTTTCTGGATGAAGAAAACAATTTTCTTTGTTTTCTCATTTCTAGATTAGGGTCTGGAGACTCGGAGGCTTCATAGAGATTTGGGTGGGAGAAGCCTCTACCCCTGTCCCCATTCTGTCCTGAACGAGACCCTACTTCTGCCTGCTGCCTGTAGGACTTACTGCCCTCATGCCTCGGTCTGTCGCACTGACCACACCACATGGACCTGCCTACTACCAGGACCAATATTTTTGGCACTGCTGACAATATCTCTGCACTGACCCTGGACTGTATATGGACAGTATCCCTGCCTGCTGCCTGAAAAATTGTGTTCGCTGTTGCTGACCAAGCCCCTGCCTGCTGCCTGGACCAGTGCTATCGTCCTGTGGACAACTGCGCTACTAAAACCACAGGTAATCTTTTTTTTACCCTTTGCTCAGCATAATGTATTTTGGGGTGTAATTTTTGGTATGTGCATGCAATGTGTCCCTGGAACACCTGACGGTGTTCCTTGCATGTTGGGCCTCTGTATGTGGCCAGGCTGTGTAAAGGTCTCACACATGAGGTATTGACATACTCAGGAGGAGTAGCAGAATGTGTTTTGGGGTGTTATTTTTGCTATGTAAATGCTATATGTTGGCAATATCTTATAAAATGGACAACTTTGTGTAAAAAAAAAAAAAAAAAAAAAAAAAAAAAAATATGCGTTTTAATTTTTTCCACATTTTCCAAAATCTTCTGGAAAAAAAAAAAAAAAAAAAAAAATGAACTGTTCAAAAGACTCATTATGCCTCATAGATTATAGGTTGGGGTGTTAGCTTTCCAAAATAGGGTCATTTTCTGGGCCTTTCCATTGTCCTGGTGTTCCAGGGCCTTCAAAAGTGTAATAGGTGGTCAACAAGTTAGATGGGTAATTTATGCTCCTTGAACACCTGATGGTGCTCGCTGCATGTTGGGCCACTGTATGTGGCTAGGTAGTGAAAAAGTCCCACACATGTGGTATTGTAATACTCAGGTGGAGTAGCAGAATGTATTTTGGGGTTACATTTGTGGTATGCACATTCCATGTGAGAGAAATAAGCTATTACAATGAAAATTTTGTGAAAAAAAAAAAAAAAAAAATCAAATCTTAATTTTGCAAAGAATTGTGGGAAAAAAATGTCAACTTCAAATAACTCACCATGCCTCTTACTAAATACACTGGAATGTCTACTTTCCAAAAAGGGGTCATTTCTGGGGCATTTGTACTTTCTTGGCTTGTTAGGGTCTCAAGAAATAAGATAGGCCTCAGTACATCAGATGTGATCTTTTTTTTATGATTTGCACCATAGCTTGTAGACTATAAATTTCACACAGACCACATAATATCCACTAATTTGAGTTATTTTTACCAAAGATATGTAGCAGTATAAATTGTGGCCAACATTTATGAAGAAAAATTGCTAATTTGCTACATTTTTTCACAGAAACAAAGAAAATGCATTTTTTTTCAAAAGTTTCTTTTTTCATTTATAGTGCAAAAAATAAAAAACCCAGGAGGTGATCAAATACCGCCAAAAGAAATTTTGTATGAAAAAAAAATATATATATATCATTTGGGTACAGTGTTGCATTTCCAAGTAATTGTCATTCAAAGTGTGAGCACTGAAAGCTGAAAATGGTCTGGGCAGGAAGGGGGTTTAAGTGCCCAGTAAAACATGGAAGGAGGAGCATCAGCTGTTGTATTCAGACCTGTGGCCATCTAAAAATCTGAACAGTCATTGCATCCGATTCAATGCAGTCCCTGTTCTTCCGACAAATTTCCACCGGTTCCTTTATTTTTTCAATCCTGCGTGGCCATTCACAGCTCATATTGCAGCCGATTCAGTAGGAAGTGGCTGAAATTAAAGTCGTGTATAGTCAGCAATACTACCAATCCTCACATTCAGTAGAGATATTATGACCGCATGCCTTGGATTTTGGTTATGTGAAGAGAACCGAGGAGAGCCTAAAGCAGCATTTTAATCAAGGGAAGGTATTTCACCCCTGTCTATTACCATTTTATCTATGCAAGCAACACTGTTAAAATTACTTGAAGCTGAATGCAGGTTTAAAAGAAGGATTCAGCCAAGCACCATACAATAAATACATACATACATAAATAAAAATAGCCACTAAAATCTGAATTATAGGCAAGCAGCTAAACACAGATGAAATACATGTGTATGGGAGTTGCCAAAGGATTTGTATTTCTCCCTTTCCTGAGATTTACATAGTTCTTCCACAGAACAAAGTCCTGCCCAGCAAAGGAGGCGACTTGACCTTTCCTTGCTGTGGTTTCACTTTCGCTTACAGGTCTCCTCGCTGCCACCTTGTGACTGGAAAGTGAAAAGAAGAAGCATCACACAGACACTGATTGGCTTGACTCTCTACCACAGTTTGTTGTCTTTCAGCACGCTCCTTACATTGCAACACACCTGACCAGCTCCTTGCGTTTCTTCTCCCTTCTGATCTCTAAACCCTACTGTACAATGCACCAAGACAATTTCAGGAACTTGCACTGCTTAACCCCTTGGCGCTGACGTAACACAAATATGCGGCTCCACTGGACTGGGCTTTTTTTGGGGAAGCATATTTTCGTATCTCCCAGCACGGTGACCGGGGTCTCACCGAGAGCCCGGGGCCCCGTTCTAACGATCGGCACCTAGAACGTCAAATTCCGGGTCACCTAATCACTGCGATAGCCTCTGATTGGCCTCTGTATTCTGTCTCTGAATGGACAAGAAAGATGCAATGTATCTTGCTCTGTCTTTGCAGAGATAGCAAAAAAATATAATAATAATAAATAATAATAAAGATTTAATAGATGGAAAGTTAAAAAAAAAAAAAAAAAAAAAAAAACAACCACTTTAAGATTTACATTTTACAAATAAGGACTTTAAAGCATAATAAAAAAGAGTGGCAGAAACAGTCAGTGCACTGATTATTGACCATCCCTTCTAGATCCCTTTCCTGTTGGCAACAGTATTTTGGCATAAAAAAAAAAAAAAAAAAAAAAAAAACACCACTTCATGCTTGTAAGCACGTGTAAGGCGTTTAGGTGCGTCAATCTCTTGGACGTTAACTAACAGAATTGGCCAGAATAAAAATGTATTCTGGGCACTGAAATAAATTAAACACTAGCATTAAAAAGGCACCTAGCACTTAGGTGCCTTAAGCATTTTTTCTGCTAAAACACTGTTTCCCCTGGACGCGCAGGCAGTGTTATTTTTTTTTTAGTTTTCTGCCTTGCTTAGAGGCAGACACCCCTAACAGCAGCATTAATACATCCAGTGGGTATTAAGCCTTAAGGCCCCTTTCACAATGGCGGCTCAGTTTGGCGGACTCTGCTTGTCCAGCAGGGGGATCGTTCCGCTGATCCCAGCTGAGCAGGCGGATGACAGGTACGTCTCCGAGAACCTCTATGGGGAAATTAAGTGAAACCGGACCGCCTGTCTGTTCTCCCCCGATCATATGCGATCCAATCCGCCAGACGGATTGAAAAATAGGATTTTTAAATACAGCTTACCTGTAAAATCCTTTTCTTGAGAGTACATCACGGGACACAGAGTATTCACTACATAGTGGGTTAGATAGGCACCATCGGTGATTGGACACTGGTTAACCCTAATTAAGGAGAATTCCTCCCCTATATAACCCCTCCCATACGGGGAGGACCTCAGTTTTGTAGCAAAGCAATAGGTAACCACGTAAAACCCATAGAAAGGCGGGAGCTCTGTATCCCGTGATGTACTCGCAAGAAAAGGATTTTACAGGTAAGCTGTATTTAAAAATCCTATTTTCTTGAACATATATCACGGAACACAGAGTATTCATTACATAGTGGGATGTCCCAAAGCAATTCTCATTTGAGGGGAGGGAGACACAGATCAGAAAATAGACCGCAAACGGACCAGAGGAACTAAAAACTGCAGCCTGCACTACACTGCGCCCGAAGGCAGTATCCTCTTGCCCTCTTACATCCAACATCCACTTGATAGAATCTGGTGAATGTATGGACTGAAGACCAAGTTGCAGCCTTACATATCTGAGCCATGGAGGCCTGGTGATGCACTGCCCAAGAAGCACTAACAGCCCTAGTTGAGTGCTCTTTCACATGAAAAGGAGGAGTTTTCTTCTTTATATCATAAGCCTGAAAAATAACCTGTCTAATCCATCTAGAAAGAGTGGATTTTGACGCTGCTTGGCCTTTCTTATGGCCATCCGGCAGAATAAACAACAATCAGTTTTCCGTATCTGAGCGGTTGCCTGCAGATAGACACTGACTGCTCTAACCACATCAAGAATGTGCAAAGATTCTTCCTCCGCGGACTGCGGATCTGGAAAAAAGGATGGTAGGATTACATCTGGATTCAAATGGAATCCTGAAACCAGGTAAGAAGGAACGATTAGGACGCATAACAATCCTGTCCTTGTGAATAGTTAAATATGGCTCTTTACAAGAAAAAGCTGCCAATTCTGATACTCTCCTAGCAGAGGATATGGCTATCAAGAAGACTAATTTTTTAGTCAAAAGCACTAAAGGAGCCAGGTGCAGTGGCTCAAAGGGTTGACCCTGTAAAGCCGACAACACCAAATTCAAATCCCATGGGCTTACTGGAGGTTTGACTGGCGGATTCAACTGCAGTGCCCCCTGAATAAAGGCCCGGACAAGGGAATGTGAAGCAATTGGCTTCTGAAAAAATACAGACAAAGCCGAAATTTGGACTTTGATAGTGCTAAAAGCCAATCTCATTGGCCTGACTGAAGAAAGGTCAAGATTCTGTTAATCATATACCTTCTAGGATGCCATCCTGAGTTCACACCAGGAAACATATGCCTTCCAGATTTGTAGTAAATAAGCCTGGAGGCCGGCTTTCTGGCATTGACCAGAGTGGAAAGGACTGACTCCGAGAGCCCACGGTCTTTTAAAATGTGGGTCTCAGCAGCCAAGTCGTTAAATTTAGACTTCGTAAAGCAGGGTGGCAAATCAGACCCTGTGTGAGCAGATCTGGCCGGAATGGGAGGACCCAAGGCCTGCCCACTGCCATCTTTACGATCTCTGCATACCAAGGTCGTCTGGGCCAAGCCGGGGCTACTAAAAGGACCAACTTTGCTTCCCTTTTGATCCTTCCCAGGAACCGCGGAAGAAGTGGGTTCGGAGGGAAGGCATACATTAGACTGTACTGATCCCATGGGATTGTCAGAGCATCTGACCCCTGAGCAAGTAAATCCCTTGTTCTGGACACAAATTTGTCCAGCTTCCTGTTGAATCTGGACGCAGATAGATCCACATCTGGTGTTCCCCACCTTTGACATATGGTTTGGAATATGTCGGGGTGTAGGGACCATTCTCCTGGGCATAATTGCCGGTGGCTTAAGAAATCCGCTTGCAATTTTCCACTCCTGGGATGAATACCGCAGACAGGCAGGGAACATGGCTTTCTGCCCATGCAAGAATGCGATTCACCTCCCTTTGGGCATCCAGACTTCTGGTGCCTCCTTGGTGATTGATGTAAGCCACAGCCGTGGCATTGTCGGATTGTATCCGAATAGGATGACCCTGTAGCCTGTAAGACCAGTCCATGAGGGCCAAGTAAATTGCCCGAATTTCTAGAATATTGATGGGCAAGCGTCTCTCGGTTGCAGACCATCTTCCATGCGTGCATGTTTCTTCCAGAACTGCTCCCCAGCCTGTCAGACTGGCATCTGTGGTTACGATCTTCCATTGTAGTGGAAGAAAGGCTTTGCCTTTCAAAAGATTTTTGGTTCGTAACCACCAATTGAGGCTTTTGCGTATCCCTGGGGATAGGCACATCGGAAGATCCAAGGCATGAGTCATTTTGTTCCAAGCTGCGAGAATGCTTCTCTGCAGGGGCCTTGAGTGAAACTGGGCAAATGGAACAGCCTCAAAAAGTGGCAACCATCTTTCCTAACAGTCTCGTACATAGCCGAATGGATGAACTCTTTTTGCTTAATACTAAGCGGACTAGAGCTCTTACGGCCTTGACCTTTGGCTCTGGTAGAAACACCCTGCCTTGAGCGGTTTCTATGATCACGCTTAGATACTCCAACCTTGTTGAAGGTTGCAAAGAAGACTTTTCTAGGTTGATTATCCAGCCTAGTCTTTCCAAATGTCTTACTGTCTTGAAGACAGCGCGGTTCAGGTGTGCCACCGATTGCTCTATGAGTAGCAAATCGTCTAGATAAGCTACCACAGTTATGCCCTGAGCTCTTAGATTTGCTAAGAGAGGGTCTAGAATTTTTGTAAAATGAAGGGCCACAAACTGGAAATGGCGCTGGTCTAAAGCAAACCTTAGATATCTTTGGTGAGCAGGAAAAATCAGCACATGAAGATATGCATCCTTGATGTCTATTGATGCCATAAATTCTCCCCCCTGCAGGGTGGAGACCACCGAACGAATTGACTGCATTCGGTAGGATCGCATGTGTAGAAACTGATTCAGATCCTTTAGATCTAGGATGGGTCTGACATCTCCATTTGGCTTTGGAACAGTGAAGAGATTCGAGTAGAACCCTGATCTTTTGGATTCATTTCTACTATCACTACCTGGGATAGTAAGCGATCTAAGGCCAGCAGTAGCGGTTCTCGCTTTACTGGATCTTTGGGAACTCTTGACCTTAGGAAACGAGCTGGTGGAAGCTCTAGGAACTCTATTTTGTAACCTAGAGATACTGAAGAGACCACCCACTTGTCTCGAACCTCTTCCCGCCAGGCTCCTGCAAACTGTAGGAGCCTTCCCCCCACTCGGCCGAGTGGGGGCGCCCCTTCACATGGATCCGAGCACTTTAAGATGCTCACTGCCCAAACTCTGTGTCCATCTGTTTACAGAGCTCTGAACTTTTAAATTAGCCACCTGGCGTCTGCACACCTGCAGTGGAGGAAGGGAACAATTGGACACCAGCTTCAGTGAGTGTGTCTGAAAAGCCCGTAAGTTTGCCCTTTACTCCCTCTAGTGATGGAAATCAGGTAAGACATGAACTACTCAATGAAGAAAATCCACGTGTAAAAATATATATATATATATATATATATATATATATATATATATATATATATATATATATATATATATATATATATATATATATATATATATATATATATATATATATATATATATATCCCACGGCGGATAGCGTTGTGCCAACCTTCAGGGTTTTTTGGGTTCCTACTCAGAGAAACCTCTGGACCTGTAAAAGACTCTGCCAGAAACTTTCGTGCCACTGTTTTAATAGTACACCAAGCCTGGTTTTCTCAGAGCCCAGTCCTCCAAAGAGAGACTTACAGGCAAAACCTCTCTTCTTCGGATGACGAGGCCCGGGTACCATACCATCTTGGGAGTCAAAATATCGGCCCGAGATATGGATCCGGTCAGCATAGCCCTTTAAGCCCCCGCAGGGACCAAACTGGAGCTTTCTTCACAGCACATGTTTTACGTGACCAACCACCTTAGACACTGGTGAAAAAACTGGAGGTCCTCCCCATATGGGAGGGGTTATATAGGGGAGGAATTCTCCTTAATTGGGGTTAACCAGTGTCCAATCACAGATGGTGCCTATCTAACCCACTATGTAATGAATAATCTGCGTCCCGTGATGTATGATCAAGAAATAGGACTACCATCCATCTGGATTTGGCAGACAGGATTGGACAGGTTATCGCTGACATCTGCCGCTCCATAGGGTGAATGGAAGATCCGATCAGGTCCGCCTGAAAAACTGACAGGCAGACCTGATCGGACAGCCCGTGTGAAAAGGGGCCTTAGATAAGCTTTGTACAAAGAACATATGTATAATGCATTATAAAGCCTGAATTGTAGAAAAGCCCACTTTAAATGGAAAAACTGACTTTGCAAAAGCAACAAGACATTTAAAGATAAAATTAAACAGGAAAAAAAAAAAAAAAAAGAAAAAAAAAAAACCCCACACACTATCCATCGACCTTGAATGTTTGCAGGAAATAAAAAGACCCGATTGGGAAATTGTAGGAAATTAAACTAAGGCCGCCAAGTACTACCAGCTGTACATGGAAAAAAAAATAAGGGATTAAGAGTAGGATATCAAACAACACAGTAATCAAAGCTCATTTGATCCTGGCCAACCCAATACAACTGGAACTTCAAAAGCAAGACAACTGTTGGAAAGGAAGATGGAGAAGAGCAATCAAAAATACTTCATAAAAAAAAAGGTGTTTGTGCCTTGAGAATGTCAGGAAGAAGCAGGATTTTTACCCAAAAAGGAAATCAAAGTGCCAAATCATACCCTGTCCTTGACTGAAAAGAACTAAACATAATAGTGTATTGGCCTTGTGCCCATGGGGTTCCAGCTTTTCTACAGGGCCACGTGCACAGCAAGCATTTGCAAAGCTTGCAGCAAGTTGTGAGCTTATTTCTTTAAAGAAATCCTTTCTGCTAAACTTTGGCGATATTCAACACACATTTAATGGGAGTGCTGACTATCGCACAAAAGAAGAAGCGGATGACAGGCTTGCAACAAGTTTCAAGTAGTGTTTCCATTGCCTTGTTTTACAACCTGAAATGTGTCAGAAAGGTGGGGTTTTAAAGGCCACAAAATTAGAGGCATTCGTCTATACATAAATGCAGCACACCGCTGAATCATAATGCATCAAAACAGAGAAAACAAACCCAACTGAAGATTAGAGAGTACTCTGAAGTCTATTTTTGGATTGGATTGCAAAACAAGATTTCTAAAACAACGCAATACTCTACTGGTGTGAAACTGTAGAAGATATTCCACTTCCGCTTTTAAAAGGAAATACAAAAGATGATGGAAAATTGCTGGGCTGGGCAAAAATGTCCCCAACCTCTGAAAGTCAGCTAACCAGTGTAGATACTTACGGGTCTATATATAAACTGTTTTCACATGACTTTCACCCAGAGTTCACATTGTTAATTGAATCCATTAGTGGGCAACTTGTGCGAGAACATTTATAGACTACTTGGGGTGTATTTAGCAATGATCCACTGATGAAGTCCAAAAAAAAAAAAAAAAAAAAAAAAAAAAAAAAAAAAAAAAAAGCTAAAATTTGTGGAATTCACCCAACATTTTTTTCTCAGGATTCATCCAATGTGTTATATGATTTTTACTGTGCAAGATGTGTGTTAGTTTGACTCCCGCCAGGGGTGATTCTCGACAGTACAGTAGTAGCCATTTTTCAACTTTTGGCAAATCTTACATAACAGGGATGGGTTTTCATTAATTTGCTAGCATGCTTTCCATGGTGCTGAAACTTGTGTTCATACACAGATTCAGTGTAAAAAACAAAACAAAAAACAAACACCCAACATGTGCCCCCAACCTCCCTGAAATGACCAGCCCCAAAACAGGCTGCTACCCCCATAGCAAGTTGCCAGTAAGGGTGAAAGTCCCTAATTTACCAGCCCACATGCCCTTTAGCATTGGAAAGATTGGCTGCCTAAAATAATGGAGCTCCTCCTACCAAAGTACTGGTGCCCCTATGCTGATCATTGTCCAGGAAGAAGTGCTGACAAGAGAGAGGGGCATTTGCCCCACACACCTGCGTTTTCAAAGACGTCCTGTATGGTCCGATCCAGCATTTGCATATTAGTGGAAGGAGGAAAACCCATCCCCCCCCCCCCCCTTTCAAATTCGAGTTTTTTAGCACTGTCCCATTTCTCAACACTGGCAAGATTTTATGTGCCCAGGGAACTCTGTGGATGACGTTCCCTATGATGTCAATGCTCAAATTTGGCCCAGTGGTATCACAGGGAGTCCCCATGACATCACTGACCATATTTGGACTTCGGCCAACTATGGATAATGAGGTCAGGGGAACCCCTTCCCCACTTTAAACCATGCAAGTGGAGTGAACTTCTTCAGGGCTCAACAGTGTTTGCAGCAACTCGTGTAATTCAGTTATCACCGGTGCTGACATCACAGGACATATTTGGCTACCACTGGAGCCTGGAAAGGTACATTTTTTAAATAGATGTTTTTTTTTTTGTTTTTTTTTTACATGCCGACTCCAGTGGACTGGCTATTGGTCTGAGGGGCCAGTTCACTTGAACGCCCCCCCCATGGAAGGGAAGGTAGGTAGAATTAGCTGGCATATGCTCCTGAGCACCAGGGTTATGAAGTGTATGGTGCAGGCAGCATCCTGCTAAACGTTTAGGGGATGTGGTCCTTAATGTACAATTAAAACTACAATTTTTCCTGGAGTTCCACGTTAATACAAGACAGATTCCTAGACTTCCTTATTGTAAAAAAAAAAAAAAAAAAAAAAAGGCTGCTACATGTCCATCTGTACACATAATAAACAGAGGAAAACTGCACTACCTAGCTGAGTGAAGACGGATAGCTTAGCAATCTATTGGAAAGACTGCAGAGAATGTCACACTGAAAGAGGGAGTAAAACAAAATAGTGACAACAGTTTCTTTATCTCAAATATGTGACAGGCCAGCCTCAGTTGCTACAAGACCCAGTTTTAAACAATCTATGCAGCTAACTATTTCACTACAAAAAAAGTCACCCTGCGTTAATCAACCCCTTTGTAGCAAGAAACTTCTAGAAAAAAACAGAAGCTGCAACAGTAAGCAGGTAAGAATACTACTAACCTCCCCCTGCCTGGATGACTGAAAAGACTAGAAAAGGACTCTCCATCTCTGGGCCTTAGACCCCTTTCACACCGAGGCAGTTTTCAAGCGTTTTAGCTCTAGAAATAGCCTCTGAAAACTGCCTCCCATTCATTTGCACGATTGCTTTTACACTCGGCGGTGCGCATATGGGACGTTAGAAAAAAAGACCTGCAAGCAGCATCTTTGGGGCAGGTTTGGAGCGCTGTAAAAAGCGTTCCAAAAACACACCAGCCCATTGAAATTAATGAGCGGCACTTCCGAAGCGCTTCGAAAGCCATGCAAAAACAGGTGTTTTTTTGGATATGTTTAAGGTCCCGTTGTCACGTGACCTAAAAAAAAATTATAAAAATAAAAAGCCCCGCTAGCACCACAAAAGCGACTGGCGCTTCAATATGAAAAGGGGTCTTCTCCTCAGAACTGTAAACATAAAATAATGAAGAGACTTATTTTTTTGTTTGGAACATGATAGACATTTTGTATATTCAACTTATCCAACTATGCAAATGCTTTTATATTGGCCAAGGCAGGCGAGTCTACCAAAAAACGATGGCAACTTATGGTCCCCTTTCAGCTCGGCAGCCTAGCATGATCACCCAAAATTGTACTAACCTCTGCTAATACGTTGCTTCTCTCCAGAGAGGATTCCAGGAGAATCGATGATGCTGATGCTCTGGAGAACCTGATTGGGCAACTGCGAACACATAAACCTGCGAGAGACAGAAAAAAAAAAAAAAACCCACAACATTAATCAGTGTGACAATCTGACCCAACAACGGATACCTAGATTTGAACAAATACAGAACTGCCAGTACAAGGTAGAAGCAATGCTGCATAATAAGGGTTGGCTGCAACTGAATAAATAAAACCAAATTTTCTGTCCTTTTCAAAACCGGTCTGGCACTTTCCTCATATACCAGTTTACATGAGACATGGCACACTTGCTGTCATTACTAATTGGAGAGCAGACCAGTCAGCAGACAAAAAAAAAAAAAGAGAAGTTAACCTCTTCTGACATGTTACACCCGTATTCAGGATGTACAGTGGGGAGGGAAAAAAGTATTTCATCACCAGCCAATTTTGTACGCTTGCCCACTGACAAAGAAATGATCAGTTTAAAATTTTAATGGTAGGTTTATTTTAACAGTAAGAGACAGAAGAACAAAAAAAATCCAGAAAAACGCATTTCAAAAAAAAAAAAAAGTTTATAAATTGATTTGCATTTTAAATGAGTGAAATAAGTATCTGACCCCTTTCGCAAAACATTACTTGGTGGCAAAACCCTTGTTGGCAATCACAGAGGTAAGACGTTTCTTGTAGTTGGCCACCAGGTTTGCACACATCTCAGGAGGGATTTTGACCCACTCCTCGTTGCAGATCCTCTCCAAGTCATTAAGGTTTCCAGGCTGACGTTGGTAACTTGAACCTTGAGCTCCTTCCACATTTTCTATGAGATTAAGTCTGCAGACTGGCTAGGCCACTTTAGAACCTTAACCGCTTCTGGACCAGCCACCGCGGTTTTACTGCGGCAGGTTGGCTCCCCTGTGCGAAACCACATTACTGTACATGATCTCGCGGGGCCCAGATAGCAGACGCATGCCCACGGCACAGCAGGGGTGCTGATGCTCGTGGCCGACTGACGCGATGACCGCCGGCCACGAGTGACCGTGACCAGGAGACAGAACAGGGACGAGTGTGTGTAAACACACTTTTCCCTGTTCTGACAGGAATGTCAGATCGTGTGTTCCTATTAGCTAGGAACCATGATCTGTCACTTCCTGTAGTTAGTCCCTCCCCCTTCAGTTAGTATCACCTCCCAGGTAACAGTTAACCCCTTCACTGCCAGTGACAGTTTTACAGTAATCCATGCATTTTTAATCACACTGATCGCTTTACTAATGCCAATGGTTTCAAAAACGTGTCAAAATTGTCCGATGTGTCCACCATATATATATATATCTATATCTCAATACTACAAATCTATCCCCTGGACGCTATAACTTTTGCGCAAGTCAATCAATATACGCTTATTGCGAATTTTTTTTTTTTTTTTTACCAAAAATATGTAGAAGAATACATATCAACCTAAACTGAGGGGAAAAAAATATATAGGTTTTTATATATTTTGGGGGATTATTATAGCAAAAAGTAAAAAATAAATGCGCTTTTTTTCAAAATTTTCGGTCTTTTTTGTTTATAGCGCAAAAAATAAAATCCGCAGCGGCGATCAAATACCACCAAAAGAAAGCTCTATTTGTGGGGGAAAAAAAAAGGACATCAATTTTGTTTGGGTACAACGTCGCACGACCGTGCAATTTAAAAGTTGAAGCGACGCAGTGCCGAATCACAAAAAGTGCTCTGGTCAGGAAGGGGGTAAATTCTTCCGGGGCTGAAGTGGTTAATGTGCTTCTTCTTGAGCCACTCCTTTGTTGCCTTGGCCTTTTATTTTGGGTCATTGTCATGCTGGAATACCCATCCACGACCTATTTTCAATGCCCTGGCTGAGGGAAGGACGTTCTCACCCAAGATTTGACGGTAAATCATCGTCCCTTTGATTTGGTGAAGTCCTGTCCCCTTAGCAGAAAAACACCCCCAAAGCATAACGTTTCCATCTCCACTTTTGGCGGTGGGGATGGTGTTCTTGGTGTCATAGGCAGCATTTCTCCACCTCCAAACACAGAGAGTTGAGTTGATGTTAAAGAGCTGGATATTGGTCTCCTCTGACCACAACGCTTTCACCCAGTTCTCCTCTGAATCATTCAGATGTCCATTAGCAAACTTCAGATGGGCCTGTACATGTGCTTTCTTTAGCAGGGGGACCTTGCAGGTGCTGCAGTCCTTCATGGGGTACTGTGCGTTACCAATTGTTTTCTTGGTGACTATGGCCCCAGCTGCTATGAGATCATTGACAAGACTCCCCTGTGTAGTTCTGGGCTGATTCCTCACTGTTCTCACGATCATTGAAACTCCATGAAGGGAGATCTTGCATGGAGCCCCAGACCGAGGGAGACTGGCAATTATTTTGGGCTTCTTCCATTTGCGAATAATCGCACCAACTGTTCTCACTCTCTCACCAAGCTGCTTGGCGATGGTCTTGTAGCCCATTCCAGCCTTGTGTAGGTCTACAATCTTGTCCCCGACATCCTTGGACAGCTCTTTGGTCTTGGTCATGGTGTGGAGATTGGAATCTGACTGACTGCTTCTGTGGACAGGTGTCTTTTATACAGGTAACAAGCTGAAATTAGGAGCACTCCCTTTAGGAGAGTGCTTCCAATCTTAGCTCCTTACTTGTATAGAAGACACCTGGGAGCCAGAAATATTGCAGATAAACAAATACTTATTTCACTCATTAAAATGCAAATCAATTAATTTATACAATTTTTGAAATGAGTTTTTTCTGTATATTTTTGTTGTCATTCTGTCTCTCACTGCTAAACTAAACCTACCATTAAAATTATAGACCAATCATTTCTTTGTCAGTGGGCAAACATACAAAATCAGCAGGGGTTTAAATAAATTGACCCTAACCCCCCCCCCCCCCCCGCATACCGGGGATCTTCTCCCAGTGTTTGCTGCCACAATTCAAGAAAGACCAGCCGTGTGGGGCACCGCCCACCAGACCGTGTCACTCATTCACAGTATTCAGTGAATGGGAAACTACAACAACCGACAGCTTTTGCGGCCGTCGGGTTGTAGTTCTTAATAAACTACCACAGTGCTGTGATAGTTCCTCCTGTCAGTGCATAACTGAATGCTCATACAAGGTGCAAGCACACAGCTTACACAGGGTCTGCAAGAGCCCAGAATAGCACCCACTATCTGCTGATCGTGGGTGTAATGCTTTGCAGGCTCCCAATTACATAATAACAACAACATATAATTTTATATATTTTTTTTTTTTTAACAGTAGTATTATAATAAAATGCAAAAAGATATGCATTTATTTTTTTTTGAAAAAAGGTGAAATTATCCTTTAAACTATTGGAACCAGCGATCCTTTTGGTTGGTACCAGGGTAGCGAGAGTGCTGCAACATCTTTGTATAGTTATAGCCACATTTCAGTAAAAACTCCACTATGCTTTGTCTTCATCTAAAATGGCCATAATACAAAGCCCCACTCACAACTGCACGAGGCACGTTAGTGCATTTTTGCATTTCGCACACCTGTGTCGGGTAGCCCATTCATTTGAATGGCCTGCCCTATACATGCCAAAGTAGCTCCTGTACCTTTTCGGTAGCAGACCTTGGCACGTTTGTTTACTGCACATTTTGACGTGGCAAAAAAACACAAGATTCTTGCAGCTTTGTGGGCATCACTAAAAAAATAATGGCACCACAAGGACAATGTGCATGTTGGTGCATTCTTCCGCGATTCTGGGAAGACGCATTTCTGCGTGTGTGTGAATGCTGCACGACAAAATTTCATAAAAATAATGACAACTTCTTTACCGATGCATGCTATGCGTGCAATTCCTATATATCTGTGATATATCTTGAATTCGGATTTATACTGTCAGTGTACCATTAGTACAAAATTGGGTTGTCAGCTTTTTTTTTTTTTTTTTCCCCCTCATCCAGACCTGCTTAGCTATAAAAAAGGGACAGAGCAGATTACAAATGCTTGCCCACACAAAAAATCTGATGACAGATTAAAAGCAGAACATATGCAAACCCTTTTTTTTGACAGGCAAAAGTAGTACTTGTTTTGTCTACTTTTTTAGAAAGCATGTGGAAGACTGAACAGAAATAGCTCAAAAGACATTATGTGCTAGGAAGATGACAAATTTGGGGCTTTCACACAGGCAGGCAGGGTGCAGTAAAAAACAGGTGATTGATCTGCGTTTTTACCTCCCCCCACCTAAAAACAGACATGGCAGCCAGAAGGGCATTGCACACATACCACAGCCACGACAAAATTTAACTCGGCATTCTGAGCTTGGCAGGGGGCACTGCTACTTCTTACAAAACAACCCAAACACATCACACCTGGAAGCCACTGATCTGTACTCCAAAAAGCAATCCAAATTACTGCTTCTTGTGAAAGTCCTGTTATAACTTGCACCCCCCCCCCACCACCACCACCACCACAGCTTACACCTATGTGTTCCATGAAGTCACTTACTAGATTAGAATTCTGCCATTCTAAAAGGCACCCATTACCCAATTAGGAGAATCAGTCACCTCAGCCCACTTCCTATGTGGTGGAAGATCACCTGTTTACCATCCAGTAGTTTAATGCAGATAGCACCAACATCACCACACACAGGTTCAGGCAGTAGATGGATAGCACCATCAGGTGCTTGTAGAAATACACCGCCTTACTCATTTCACTCATTTCTGCTCCACCTCAGAGACCCTTCATCTTCTCTGCCTGTGCTATACAGTTATGAGTGCAGGTACTAGTAGAAACCACTCACCTACCCTCTTATTTACAGAATTGTTTTAATTCAGCCACATTGGAGGGTTTTCCAGCATGAAAGGCCTGTTTAAGGTCATGCCATCTCAAATCGGGATTAAGCAACTTTAAAAACAGTCATCTTGTTTTTTTTGAGCCAGGAGGTGGACATGCTGGTGTGTTTCGGATCATTGCCCTGCTGCATATCCAAAGCGTGCTTGAGCTGGAGGTCACAAACTGATGGCCGAACAATTCTCCTTCACGATTTTCTGGTAGAGCGCAGAATTTGTGGTTCCATCAATTATGGCAATGTCAGGGCTGGGCTCAGCCCTTCCTTCTCTGAGCTGGCTGCTCAGCTGTCAACTAATTGCCAGCTACTATCTCTCCACAGCTACTCACCTGTTGATATCCTGCTCGTCAGACCTGCCTGCTTAAGCCGTCCATCCCAGAGGATCTCTGCCTAAGACTGGCCATACACTATACAATTTTCTTGTTCAATTTCCTTTAGATTTACCTTAAACTATGTAGTGCAAGGGCCTGCCTGATAAAATACAAGTTGAAAGGATTTAGGTTTGACCTCATATTATATGGTTTTGGTAAATCTAAAGAAAAGTTGAACAAGTAAATTGTATAGTGTATGGCCAGCCTTAGTCTCTGTGATGTGACCAAGGCAATCTCCTGCATTCCTGTTTAAAGACTTGCTTCGCTGACATCCCTTCTGGCTCCAGATCCTGCTTGCTGTTCCACTTTACTGATCCCTGACCTTCTAGCTTGGCTGACTATCCGTTCACCAAACTTTGGCTATGTTTTGACTAGGTTTGTTCTATTTAACTTTTATTATTAAACAAGTGTGATTTAATTGTACTTCTATCTCGGTCTGGTTTTTGACAGGCAAGTAGTCCAGGTCCTGAAGACGAAAAGAGCAGTCTTTCTTATTGTTGAATCATGAACACTGATCCTAAGTGAGAGAAGTGAGGCCTGCAGTTCTTTATGACCTCCTGGATGGAGTCGTCGTTGAGCTCTTGGAATAATTTTGGTAGGCCGGCCACTCCTGGTAAGGTTCACCACAGTTCCAAGTTTTCTCCATTTGTGGATAATAGCTCTCACCATGGTTTACTGGAGCACCAAAGCCTTAGTAATGTCCTTGTAACCCTTTTCAGACTGATCCATGTCAATTACTTTGTTTCTCATCGGTCTCATCAGTTCTTAAATATCTTTAGATCACAGCATGAAGTGTTGCCTTTTGAGATCTTTTAGTGTGCTTCACTGCAAGACAGCCTCTATTTAAAGCGGAGTTCCACCCAAAAGTGGAACCTTTACTCATCTGATTCCTCCCCCCTCCGGTGCCACAATTGGCACCTTTCAGGGGGGAGGGGGGGTGCAGATACCTGTCTACTACAGGTATTTGCACCCACTTCCTGGAATAGACTCCAGCAGGAGTCACGCCCCTTCCCGCACCCCCCCCCCGCTGTCTCCTGGGAAACACACAGGTCCCAGGAGATAGCGGGGACCACTTAGGACGCGCATGCGCAGTAGGGTAAACGGGAAGTGAAGCCGCAACACTTCACTTCCTGATTCCCACTCAGAGAATGGCAGCGGCAGCAGCCGAGAGCCGATCGATTGATCGGCTTTGGCATCACTGGACTCCAGGACAGGTAAGTGTCCATTTAGTAAAACTCAGCAGTATTTGTAGCTGCTGGCATTTAATTTTTTTTTTTTTTTTTTTTTTTTTTTTTAGGTGGACTCCCTCTTTAAGTGATTTCTTGAATCAACAGGTCTGGCAGTAATCAAGCCTGGCTGTTGCATTTGAAATTTAACTTCGCTTTCCAAAAAATTTGGTTAATTACAGTTCATTCAGGATAAACCCTCTTCGTCCCTCCCAAGACCTCCTGCACTCTAGCTCCCTCGTCACCTCCTCCCATGCCTCTCCCATCCTTTGGAATTGCCTACCAGAATCTGTCTGACCAACCATCTCCACTTCTATCCACTTTTAGGCAATCCCTGAAAACTTCTCTTCAGAGAAGCTTATCCTGCCTCCACCTAACTGTACTTTCATTTTCTTCATCAGCTCACCCTCCCCCTCCGCAGTCATTAACTTTTGAATCACTTGACCCTCCCTTCTAGATTGTAAGCGCCAACGAGCAGGGCCCTCTGAATCCCCTTGTATTGAATGGTTTTGTAACTGTATTGTTTACCCTAATGTTGTAAAGCGCTGCACAAACTGTTGGCACTATATAAATACTGAACAACAACTGCATTTTGTATTTTCTCGGGTTATCTTTGTGTAATATTAAAAATTGTTTAATAAGCTGAACCATTTTAGGTGTAAAATATTAAAAAAAATAAAAAATAAAAAAAAGGATTATGTATACATTATTCAAAATATATATCTCATACTTTTCTTATTGAATATTTCACACCTAAATGGTTCAGTTTAAACAGACAATTTTTATTACACAAAGATAACCCGAGTAAATACAAAATGCAGTTGTTCGGGATTTATATGGCACCAACAGTTTGTGCAGTGCTTTACAAACATAAAAAATGATATATACTTTATCACTGCACTGTATGTTGCAGCTCCACATGACCCCTAGAATCACCAAGCATTGCATGATAATATAGCTAGTGTTTCTGCTGTCTACGACAGTTCATACAACTAGAGCAGCAAAACCCCAACTAAGATCATAATAACTGTCTCTTCCTAATAACATCAGCAAGCTCATTTTTTTTTTCTGCTTGATGTGATTTCAAGCCCACAAACAAAATTATCTGACCAGGTCTGGATTTCTTTGTGCTCTTTATTCTGCTGAATTCTCGTGAATCAGCTCCAATTATGGATTCGTACAAGAGATGAGCTGAAATGGGTTTTGGACTGGATATACTTTGGCAGCTTAGAGCATCAGACATTCCATTAACAGCTACCAATTTTTGAACAGAAGGATTGTTTCTTATTTCAGCATTTTGGTTCCAGAAAATATCCGCAGAAGAAATTGCCTTAAAAAACCCATCTATGACGTGTCAATAATATGGAGCATTTCTCCCATGGTTTACTATGCTCTTTGTAAAACTGCCAAAAGGACAATGCACGTTGGTCTCCCAATCTGAAAAAAAAAAAAAAAAAAAAAAAAGACTGGATCATGCATGTCCCACCATGTTCCTATGGCTGACCATACATTGTAAAATATAAAGTGGTCAGGATCAACAGATGTTGGTCACTATGAGAGTGACTAGAAACGGATCAAAAGACAAAACGTTTAGGCTGGCCATAAAAAGGCAGCTCTCCCTCCAAGATGGCAGTTCAGGAAGTAAAAGATCATCCTGTCCTCACTTGAACAGCTCAAATTGTTCTTCCCAACTTTGTGAAATAATGCAGAAACTGCTGAAAATACTGCATGTGCAACAAATGAACACCAACAATCTATGCAAGAACTAATTAGTGCTTAAGGGTGAAGTTCCGCTTTAACCCACAACAGTTTGACAGTCACAATCTCGGTCCTCAGGGCAGTGGCATGGGATAGAAAAAAAAAACAAGATGGAATCTGGACTGGAATTTCGACAACTAGTTTTTCCTGTTGGGACTCCATAGCATCATGAAAGACCCACAGGCAGTTAAAGTAGAAGATCACCCAAAACCTACTCCCTCCAACATTCTAAGCCTAATCTATTTAGCCCTGTAAAGAAGAAATCGCTATGACTTACCTTTTCTCAGGGCCCAGCGGTCCGGTCTCCAGCGATGGATGGCATGTGCAGGAGAGAACCATAAACAGCCGTGAAATGCCTGGGATGCGACATCACCCATAGACTTAGTATGGAGCTTCCATTGTCAGCTGCCTCTCCTGCACTAAAGTCGCCGCTGACAGCTCAGCCTTGGACTGGACCAGAGCGGCTGCAGAACAGGCAATTTGGTGGATAGATTAGGCTTAGAATGTGGTTGCAGCAGGTTTAGAGTTAGTTAAGTGATGGAGAACAGTGGTTATTGTCAGTCACACAGTAGCATTGATGAAAAACCGATAGGCTTTAAGATTAATTTCAGCCAAGAGCTAGTTCCTGCGGTGTGGGAAAAGCATGTGCCGTGTGCTTTTCCCACATCGCGTTCAAAAATCAGACTGCCTTTGCGAACTGCTGCAGGTGCCAATATATTGTTAAGAGCACCCCGAAAGGTAGATTAATGCAATTTGGTGCGGTGCATTTTTGAAAGGTAGTGCATGCACCACTTTAACCGAGTTCCGATGCAATCTGCAGCCCATTCAAATACATGGACTGCAAATATCGAACTGAAGGGGAATGCACAGGAACGTGGAAAACGTTCCTGTGCGATTTAGATGTGAAACAGCCCTAACTAACTCCAAAATTTTACTGAACTTTAAATCTTTTGTTTGGTCCAAGCAAACTATTTCCTTGGCCAACATATGTGCGAACTGTGAGCACTGTGTGTGTATGTATATATATATATATATATATATATATATATATATATACACACACACACATATACACTGAATACACCATTAGCTACAGTGGGTATAGAAAAGATTCACCCCATTTAAAACAATTACATTTTGGCGCGTTGCAGCCTGAAATAAAGACTGTTGTATTTATTTATTATAACACCCAAGTGCAAGATAACCCCAACAGGTCAGAAAAAGATTAAAATACAGAATCAGAGTTGGAAAAATAATCACCCCCTTGTGTCAGTATTTTGTTGAACCCCCTTTTGCTTTAACTACAGCCTTTAGTCTGTTGGGATATGTCTCTACTAACTTTGCACAATATCTGCCCACTCTTTGCAGAACTGCTCAAGTTCTGTTCAATTTGATGGTAACTGTTTGTGGACTGCAGTCTTCAAGTCATTCCAGAGATTTTCAATGGGGTTTAAATCTGGGCTCTGACTAGGCCATGGTGTTTTGCTGTGTACTTTGGCTCAGTGTCATATTGGAAGGCAAATTTTCTTCCCATTGACAATTTTCTGGCAGAGGGCAGCGGATTTTCCTCAAGAATTTGACAGTATTTTGCCTCATCCATTTTTCCATCTATCCTGACAAGTGCTCCAGTCCCTGCTGCAGAGAAACACCCCATAACAGGACATTACCACCTCCATGCTTTACTGTAGGAATGGTGTTATTTGGATGGTGAGCTGTATTAGATTTCTGAAAGATATATCGTTTGGTGTTGAGGCCAAATAATTCAATTTTAGTCTCATGGGATCACAACACCTTTTTATACGTCCTTACTGTGAAGGAGGATGATATCATTGTTATGGCAGTAGCTAGCTGCCATAACCCCGGTATCCTCTTGTTCAGCCGGCGGTCCACTTCAAGATAAAAGTGGTCTCTGCGGCGGATTCACAGTGAGATCACTTTTATCGGCGGCGGGAGAGGGTCCACCCCTCCCCAGTGCCCTGAGCCGCTTACTGGCGCCGACGGCAGCGGAGGAGGTGCTCGAGTCCTTCTGCTGGCTGGGCGTGGAGATGAGTGAGGGGAAAGATGGCCCCCACCCGTTTCTATGACATTGCAGGGCGGAAGTGACGTCAAAATGTCACTTCCACCCATATCTCCTAAAAGGGCCATTTTTTTTGTTAAAAAAAAAAAAAATAATAATATTGGCATTTAATTGCATTTCAGTGTAAACATGAGATTTAAGGTCTTTTTGACCCTAGATGTCATATTTAAAAGAGGTCATGTCAGGCTTTTTTTCTATTACAAGGGATGTTTACATTCCTTGTAATAGGAATCAAAGTGACCTTTTTTTTTTTTTTTTAAAACCGTCTGTAAAAATAAAATAAAAAAAATAAATAAATAAATAAAAAATGTGCCCTGTATGAAAACGGTGTTCAAACCACATATGTGAGGTATCGCCGCGATCGGTAGAGCGAGAGCAATAATTCTAGTCCTAGACCTCCTCTGTAGCTCAAAACATACAACCTGTAAATTTTTTTAAAACGTCGCCTGGAGATTTTTAAGGGTAAAAGTTTGTCGCGGGCGCAAATTTGCAGCGTGACATGTTGGGTATCAATTTACTTGGGGTAACAATCTTTCACAATATTAAAAAAAAAAATTGGGGTAACTTTACTGGTTGTCTTATTTTTATAATTAAAAAAAAAAAGTGTATTTTTTCCAAAAAAAGTGGGCTTGTAAGACCGCTGCGCAAAGTATTGCAACGGCCACCATTTTATTCTCTAGGGTGTTAGAAAAAAAAAAAAATGAATAATGTTTGGGGGTTCTAAGTAATTTTCTATCAAAAGAAACGTTTAACTTGTAAACAACACATCTAAAAAAAGAGGCTCGGTCCTTAAGTGGTTAATGTTTTTCTGACATGTTGGGGTTATATCTTTCACTTGAATGTTATAAGTTTCACTGAATAAATACAGCTGGATAAAAAAAAAAAAAAAAAAAAAAAAAACCCTGTCTCGGGCTGCAAAGCAACAGAATGGGATTTTAAAAAAGGGGGTTATTTTTTTCTCTTAATAGCTTTATCACCGATTTGAATCAGAATGATAGGGGTATTGTTCTAACTCACGGAGCAAGTAACGTAGAGATCAATTTCCTTGATTTGTGGATTAGGGTGATTGATAGACAGATCATTACTTCTACATATTTTAAGGAAACCGACCAGAATGGCTTTATAGATATTAAGAGCTGCCACCATAAATCTTGGCTAAAAGCAATCCACAAAGGTCAGTTTCTCAGACTGAGGCGTAATTGTACGAATCATGACGATTTCAATAACGAGGCCTCGGTCCTTACAAAAGAGATTTATTGAGAATGGGTATAGTCCAATTGAATTGGACGAAGCTCTCTGTCTGGCCAGAGCTAGAAATAGGGAGGAACTTCTGAAGGTTAAACCAAAGAAGGCAGATGATTCATTCAAATTTTCCTTCATCACTGGTTATTCCAATCAATACTTTGCAGTAAAAAAGATAATGCAAAAGCATTGGAAGGTGCTGAAGGCTGATCGACTTCTGGCCTCTGTTTTACCTGATCAACCATGGGTTGTATATAGGGGCGTTTCACCATTAAAATTACAGGTAGCACCCAACATCGTAGATCCGCCCAAACAACTTTCCTTTTTCCAGAATATGGGTGGCTTTTACCCATGTAGAAAATGCCCTATTTGCAAGCTGAATAACATCAGGGGTAGGAGAGTTGATTCCTTTCAGCCAGCCGCTACTCAAGAAACTTTCATGATCAAACCATTTATCACATGTTGAACAAAATACGTGGTTTATGTGATAAAATGTACTTGCGGGAAACAATATAATGGCCAAACTAAAAGGTATGTTACATGTTAGACTTAGTGAACACGTGGCCAATATCAAACAAGGCTTTACTAAACATAGCCTCTCTAAGTATTTTGCTTTAAAACACGATAGAAACCCAGAGGGCACTATTTTTCTGGGCATTGATAAGTTTTGTGGTCACTGGAGGGGTAGCCACATGGTGAGGGAAATATCCCGTTTAGAAACCAAATGGATTTATTTAGCCCAAACGTACACCCCATTCGGTATGAACGTCGAGTGGGACATAAATGCATTTATTAATAATAGCTAGGTTGCTATTTATTTAGATATCAATGCATTTATTTACTACAGTTGGACCCCTGCCTATCTGCCTATGACCTTTCTAGATTGTGTTTACCCTATTTGGTTGTTATTAAAAGTATGTACATTACCACGAGATGGCGCTGCTTCTTGGTTCTCTACGATGCGAGAATATCTCTCCCTTTAGCTTAATTTCCACCCTTGTTATTTTGCAGTTTTTATTCCATTGGGAATTTACTGTCATTTTTAATATATAGTAATATCCAATGGCTCTATTGCAGTTTCATTGCGCAATTGTTTGCTTTTGGAGTTTTTCATTTAATTTTTCTAATGTCTAAAAATAATTTTTTTCACATTGGTCTCAAGTTACTATTTTAAATAAATAGTTTAGATGCTATTCACTCCCTTCTTATAGACTTTAAGGATATTTTTATCCAATTTTTACTATGCTATGTATTTCTATGGTCATTTTTTTGGATCTGTTTTCGTTCATTGCGTTCCATGGGGTGGGAGGATCGTAACTTCCACTCTCTTGCAACGCATGCAATTTCCGTTCTTTCTGATCCCACCTTTCTATATAACTTCCGAACGTTGCACATCACAACCACGCCCCTGATGACGCACGATAGTGACGAAACGTCGGGCGGAGCTTAGGGACGATCGCTTTTCTTATTTGCTTTTAACCCATTGCCTAAATGTGAGTGTTTATTTGTGAACCGGTGTTTAATAAAATGTATCCTTATTTGGAATGTCTGCACAATGAGTTCATCTCTTTTCATTCACATGTATGCCTAATATTTCGCTGCAAATGTGGAGTGTGTCCGTTGGCTTTATCATCTTGGCTATCAGTCTCTATCGCAATTCTGAGTCTACTATTGGAGTGAGGAGCTTTGGTTAATAAGAAGTTTTTTCCTGTGGTTACCATCCGATAACGTTATGCTATATAACCCACCTACTGACGGTAAGGGTCAGTATGTTTGGGTGATGGTGATGGGCTTCCTCTCCCCCTATATCTACAGAGTTTTGCTGTGAATTGCTTCTGACTGTTTCAGAGAACTTGAAAATTCTCTTTATGGACTTCCCAATTATGTTTTTTTCTATAGCGCTACACCTATATCCCACATATCTGTTTATTGTATCCAACAATATCGTGCTAGCTGCTTATACTTATTGTGTTTATTATAGCGCAACAAACTATTTGTACATTTTATTTTTTTCTATACCCACTGTATATCCAGTGCTGCGTTTCGGCAGAAGTATGGAGGACTTCCCATTCTTGTTCCCAGAACAAAATGGAGTCTGGCTGGGTGCCATCACAGGAAGCTGTGCATTTTCTGAATGAATACAGGTATTCCTCAGATTGGCCAAAGTAGAGGGGTGGGCAGATGAGGCCACGGTCTCTAGCTCAGCCAGGGGAAGCCTTGTATTCAGAGAATACAAAGCCTCCTCTAAAATGGCTGTGCTCTGCAGGACTTTATTTTGTTCCCAGAGTCAGACAGACAGAAGTCTCCACCCCATTACTGATCACAGTGCTGTATGTTGTATGTAGCTGATGCTACATACCAGTTCATACAGTGCTGACAGCAAGTGCACCTGTTATTAAAGAAAATCGTTTCCTTTGGACCAACTTGGTCCAAGCAAACCATTTAAAATTCAAGAAAACCTGGAATTTAGATTTAACCAAGACCCACATTGGGGCTGCCACTTCTAACCCTCTTCTGAAGATGCCAACTGCCTGGCTATTCCATGAACCCGCTGGCTTCAACAATGCATAAATCACTGAACAGTAACAAGTATGCATATCAGGAAAGTGAAAATAAAATCAGACGTCCTGATTTGCATTCTGGTTTCAAGTAACAAAAATGTATGATGACTAAGAAACCTATGCAGAATGAGAAGTAGTAATGGCAGCCTCCATATGCCCTAGATTGGGCGACAGTTCTCTTACTTTTATGGGTACGCTGAGTGGAGATCAGGAGAGCGCAGAATTGAAAACATTATAAAAGCTGTGCAATTACAGAAGAGAATGAAGTCCCTGGTCTGGACTTTCCTACACGGGGTTAGCAGAAGGTGAATTCATCTACAAGCTACAGCCCAGGAATGTGCAAAAACTTGTTCTGCTACAGCTGATAAGCTGTATTCTTAGATACACTTTCACACATAGCCTCCATTATAGGGAGATGACAGGCTACACTCAAATACCAAATAGATTCCCGAGCCCCATGGTCACAGGAAATGGAATGTATTGTGAAAAAGAGCTGAACTCCAGGCAGACATGACAGACAATAAGGCCTTATGAACACTTGAGCTCGAAAAATGCCTGTTCTACAAGCGTTTGGCGCTATATCTTTCTGCCTCTAAACATCCCTCCATGTTAACCTATGTGTTGTTATTGCACAAAGGGGTTTACAGGAATTTAAGGGCAGGGGCATTCAGAGGCACAAAAAATAAACACATCACTTGTACGTGAGGACAAGCGTTTCGGCTGAAAAAAAACAAAAAACAAAAAAGGACCCACCAAAAACGCACGTAAACACACCTAAGCTCTAGGCGCATTTAGCACTTGAATATTTATTGATTTCAATAGCCAGAACAAATATTCTGGTTAATTAAATTAATAAACGCCCAAGCGCCTGATGCGCCTAAACGCATTTCCAAAAACAAAGCATCAGTGTGCATGAGGCCCTAACAAGGTTTTGTATTCAATAATTATTACATTTTCTATATGCAAGCAGCTTAAGTACCGGAAATTTGATCTGGAATCCACCTTCTGCAATCTCTATACAGCAGATTTCATACCGGGAGAGGGAGGGGCCAGACGAAGCCATCATGTGTGCTGCAATGCACATGTGGGACACGGAATATAAAGATAAGTACGCATCGGACATGCTGACAGGATACGAGTGCAGAGTGACAGACAGATGAGCTTGTCATTTTGCTGCTTCTCACACTTACAGGTTTTCTCTTGGACAAGACCTGTATGGGTTACTTAAAGCAGAACATTAATCTGCCTCCTAGGTGGCTTCACCCTCCCTCAGGCATCACCATTACTGCGCATATGCAGAGGCGCCCCACAGGCTCTGCCCAGCCTTCAGGTCCTGGCAGGGCCAGTCAGCACATCTGCACATATGCAGGGGATTTTCCATGCACTCACAAAGACCAGGAAGGTTCTAGACTTCCCTAGTAGTGGAAACCCCTGCACATGCACAGATGGCTGGGGACTGTGGCGCATGCACAAATGTGCCACAACACTATCTCATGATTGAGCCCTGCGGCACACACAGGGAGAGGGAAGAACATGTCACCCAAGCAATAAAACGAGGAGGTGCTGTTTTAGCAGCATAAATAAAAAAAATACGTAAAAAAAAAAAAAAAATGGCCATTTTGGAGAGGGGGTTAGGAGACAGGGCAGAACATGAAAACTCAGGGCCCCTGCCCTGCCAAACAGGGCTGTGCAGTGTAGCAGAGCTGTATTAGTCTAAAAACTGGTTGGACAGAAATATAAATCCTTTGGCAACTAAACCAGCTCTCATGTGCAGTATCTCACAGGAGTACACTCCTCACATTTTTGTAAATATTTTATTCTATCTTTTCATGTGACAACACTGAGGCTCGGTTCACATAGGGGCGACTTGTCAGGCGACCTAGTCGCCTGACAAGTCGCCTCCCGTTCTGTGCTACGGAACCGTTCTAATAGGAGCGACGCAAGTCGCTCCGACTTAGAAAAAGGTTCCTGTACTACTTTGGGGGCGACTTGGGGCGACTTGCATAGACTTCTATACAGAAGTCGTTTTGCAAGTCGCCTCAGAAGTCTTTTGCAGGTCGCCTCGCTGAGGCGACCTGCAAGTCGTGCCGCCCCTGTGTGAACCGGCACTGAAGAAATGACACTTTGCTACAATGTAAAGTAGTGAGTGTACAGCTTGTATAACATTGTAAATTTGCTGTCCCCTCAAAATAACTCAACACACAGCCATTAATGTCTAAACTGCTGGCAACAAAAGTGAGTACACCCCTAAGTACAAATGTCCAAATTGGGCCCAATTAGCCATTTTCACTCCCCAGTGTCATGTGACTCCTTAGTGTTACAAGGTCTCAGGTGTGAATGGGGAGCAGGTGTGTTAAATTTGGTGTTATCACTCTAACTCTCTCACACTGGTCACTGGAAGTTCAACATGGCACCTCATGGCAAAGAACTCTGAGGATCTGAAAAAAAAAAAAAAAAAAAAAAAAAAAAAGAAAGAAGAATTGTTGCTCTACATAAAGATGGCCTAGGCTATAAGAAGATTGCCAAGACCCCGAAACTGAGCTGAAGTACAGTGGCCAAGACCATACAGCGGTTAACCAGGACAGGTTCCACTCACAACAGGCCTCACCGTGGTCAACCAAAGAAGTTGAGTGCACGTGCTCAACGTCATATCCAGAGGTGGCCTTTGGGAAATGGATATACGAGTTCTGCCAGCATTGCTGCAGAGGTTGAAGGGATTGGGGGGGGGGGGGGGGATCAGCCTGTCAGTGCTCAGACCATACAATGCACACTGCATCACATTTTTCTGCATGGCTGTCGTCCCAGAAGGAAGCCTCTTCTAAAGATGATGCACAAGAAAGCCTGCAAACAGTTTACTGAAGACAAGCAGACTAAGGACAGGGATTACTGGAACCATGTCCTGTGGTCTGATGAGACCAAGATGAAATTAATGGTTCAGATGGTGTCAAGCGTGTGTGGTGGCAACCAGGTGAGGAGTACAAAGACAAGTGTGTCTTGCCTACAGTCAAGCATGGTGGTGGAAGTGTCATGGTCTGGGGCTGCATGAGTGCTGCCGTCACTGGGGAGCTACAGTTCATTGAGGGAACCATGAATGCCAACATGTACTGTGACATACGGAAACAGAGCATGATCCCCTCCCTTCGGAGACTGGGCAGCAGGGCAGTATTCCAACATGATAACGACCCCCAAACACACCTCCAAGACGACCACTGCCATGCTAAAAAAAGCTGAGGCTAAAGGTGATGGACTGGCCAAGCATGTCTCCAGACCTAAACCCTACTGAGCATCTGTGGGGCATCCTCAAAAAGGAAGGTGGAGGAGCAAAAAATCTCTAACATTCACCAGCTCCGTGATGTTGTCATGGAGGAGCGGAAGAGGACTCCGGTGGTAATCTGTGAAGCCCTGGGGAACTCCATGCCCAAAAGGGTTAAGGCAGTGCTGGAAAATAATGGTGGCCACACAAAATAGACACTTTGGGCCCAATTTGGACATTTTCACTTAGGGGTCTACTCACTTTTGCGAGATAATGTATGCATTTCATTTGTAAATTTAACAATTTGCCTGATGTTCAGCTACAAAAAAAAAAAAAAAAAAAAAAAAAAAAAAAAAGGGGAGGGGTTGCGTCACTTGTGTTCATATGTTGCAATTTTCCTTTGTACCTCTTTACTCAAGCAGACAACAAATCTCCGCCCCAGAAATAAATCAGCAAGTTCTGAAGAAAGAAAATGAAAGCCAAGAATCCAGCATAGTCAGCAAACGCACACTTACAAAGAAAATCGGAAAGCTTTTTTAGTCAATTTAGATGGGTACTTTGTGTTCCTCTTCTGGTTATAACATTATACAACAACAATCTACCTCATCAGATAAATTGGAGTGGCACATTATATTCTGCATGGCAAACTACAATTCACAAAAGGATGTTGCAGTTTCTTCCGCTAGCTCATATGTCACTACAGGACCATGCTTGAGGAACCATAGTGTGCAGGGGGAGGGGGGGGGGGTGAGCAGGTACCTGCAGTAGCCAGAGATCAGTACTGTGCCAGATTTCATTCATGCCCCGCCTAGGACCAGTGACATTGTCGAGGGGCTGTTCACTTTCAGAAATGCAAAATCAGCACGGCTGCACAGTGCCCAGCCTCAGGGTAGAACAGTTTGTGAAGGAAGGACTGAGGACTCTGATGGGGGGGGCGCGCTCTAAAAAGTCTAGGCGAGACTTGTTATGGATGGGATGGGCTCTCTAATGTGTAAGGGGGAACGCTGATGTGATTGGGTGGGCTCTAATGTGAAGGGGGCTCAGATGTGGTGAGGGAATGCTGGTGGGGGGTGGGGGGTGGAATCTGATGTGATGGGGGAGACTCTGATGTGAAGAAGGTACCCTGGTGTAAAAGATGGGCTCTGATGGGATGAGGGGACTCTGATGTGGATGGGGAGATTTAAGCTCATCACTTTGATCTGCAGATGAACGAAAACAGACGGGCCCCCCACTAGAACACTCCAATCAGCACTCTCTGCCATTGGCTGAGAGTGCTGATCAGCAGTCAGTCGGATGCTGGTTTTCCAGCATCCATGTCCGACAGGACAGACCGACATACACACTGGCGGAACGTCGGCCAGTATTTTTTGTACCAGCAAATGTCTCCCGACATTCTGCCCGTGTGTACCGGGCTTTAAGGTATGTTCTAAAGTGGATACTGTGTGACAATTGCATTAAAAATCACATCCCAACTGCACAAAAAAGGCAGAGTTGGCTGTATCAGAAATAATATATTCTAGAGATGCTAAAAAGATTTAAAAAAATGCTTACACATTTTGTAATCACGCAGGGAGAAAATACAACATGTCTGTGCCTGTGGGGCTTGTATGTCCCTGCACAACAAAAGGTAAGCTGTGCAATCATTCCCAGTGGGGTTGGTGGAAGTGTTAGAATAAAAAATAAATAAACCCACTTGTAGAGCCAAAGCACTAAAAAGCAGCTAGATAAAGATAATCTGTAAATAGGATAATTAACTGGATGTTCACAGCAAACCATGTGATCAAGTAACAAACATGAGCTCATCAGTCCATGTACATAAGAGTCACTATGTCACTGTAGTAACCGCTGGTGTGACACGTGTGACTCATGTAAAGCACATGATGAACACACCTTTACCAGCACTAACATTAGATGGAAGGAAGGTCATCAGCATTACTAAATTCGATTTTCTCTATTGCTCTATTGTGTGTAAATGAATGACAAAAAATTGACAACTAGACCATAGTCATTAATTACAATGCAAATTAATTTTTCTAAGGCCAGTCTGCAAAACCAACATATTTTAATGCAACATCCTCTAACTGAAGGGAAAAGTCATGCAAGAAAATATAGGAAGAGTAATTACTGCAGAACTCGCACAAAATACACCATAGAAGGAACAAAAAAAAAAAAAAAAGTTTCCACAGTGTGGTTTCCACTGTCATCTACACAGTGAATAATGAAGAATGGAAGAGACACCTTTCTCAGACTGCCACCAAGCAGCTGTTTGGTCAGAAGAAAAGAGCGCTGGAGCACTTCCTGGTGCTGACACATTTCTAGAGTAAAGCAGATCCAAACTCATAAAGACATTAACAAACCAGTCTTAAAGATGTGACCGCTGCCATTTCTCAGCTGACCACAAGTAGAAGGGTCTTCCTGCTTATCAAGGCTGGACTTACACTTCCTGCTCCTCTTGGTTTCCTTCTGCCCCCTCCGACTCTAAAGCTAGCCTAAAGCCAGTTCTAGATGGATCGGTATTCTACTGGTTTGGCAGGAACCAGACGCATTTTGATCCATCTATGGCTCTACTGAAGCCCATCCATCAATTTACTTTAGTACAACCAGCATGTCTGGGTGTTTTTTACCCAATGTCCGCCAGCAGCAATCACTGTTTTCTGCCAGTGGGGAAAGCTCCCCCTGCCTGCAGAACACAATACCACTGCGAGAGGGATTCCACCAACGCCGACTGTGTTGATGGGAGAATTGAGCAATTTTCTTTCCTTCAACTTGTGGTTGAAGGAAAGAAAACTGCATAATTTATGGCCTGCCTTAGAATAATAATATTTTTTTATTATAAAAATGTATTTAATAAAGTTTTACCGACAACCAACACTTTATATGAGACCAGGCAACTGTCCTATATGGTCCTTGACAGCCCTGCCTGCCCTAGTCCATGGTCTGTGCTGGCTATGCGTAAAGCCTTGCTTTAACTAAAAGTAGAAGACCCCCTTCACGTATACTACCTTTTCAATAACAATTTTCATGATGTACATCGAGGTAGGCCAACAGGGTGAGTGGACTTTCAATAGAAAAGAAAACATATGTTCCCTCCCCTATTTTCACCTTTTCTCTAAATAGAGAGAATATATATATATATATATATATATATATATATATATATATATATATATATATATATATATATATATATATATATATATATATATATATATATATATATATATATATATATATATATGTATATGATGTGCTGCCAGATGGTGTTCAATGCACATGACATAGCTATCTTATTCATCTCTATAGTCGAGCTATGCCTATGCATTATAGCAGAGGTAGCTGGTTCTACATCGGATGTTAACGCTGCACCGTGTAGAGAAGGGCAAGGTAGAATGTGGCGACAGTTCTTTTAAGTGTAGCAGTACAAATAAGGCTAACTGCAAAACTTTCAAGGGTGGGTTATAACCCCTGAATGTTTTTAGCCATCCATGTCCCATTGGGGAGATTTCCCTTTACTTTCCATGCCAAAAGGCCGGATGTGAGAGGAAATCCGCCAAAAGGAATCTTTGGTTGTCGCCAACACTGGTGTCCCAATTGGAAGATCTACCTTGTATTCCTGTTCAGATGACGACCAAAAATTTGGGAAGCCCTTTCCCTTTTGTTCTCTGTGATGAGAGTAAACAGAACAAATATAGGGAGATTCACCTTCTAATAGAAGCACAGACATCAATAAAAACCTGACAGGTGTTCTATTCCAGTTCCACTCTATTCAAAACTTAACGTGTAAAAAAAATAAATAAATACATAAATAAAAACACACAACACAACAAACACACCCTTGACTTTAGGTCTTTATTTACCAAGCTAGAATGATTATTTTCTATAACAACCCTAACTTTTCTGCAATAAGAGCTGAAGATAACAGTCATGGGACTCAGTGGTCCTCTCACTGCCCAGCCAGCTCAGATACAGAGGGTGTGTGTATAAGCCGTGATGTATAGTATTAGTCTTTTCTAAAATGTTACACATGCACTTGGCACAACCACAAAGAAGAATGTCGGTCCTTGGAATACAAGTCAAGCTGTAGACATGACCATGCTTAGAGTAAACACAATATTTTGGAAGACACCAAGATTGCCAAGACCACATAGATGTACCAAAACATATGAGAAGGAAAGGGAGGCCAGCCAGAGCTTGTTGTGAGATCACACTGACCAACTCATCAAGCAGTAATAATTACTTTAAAATGTGTAGTAAATCTAAGCAAATATACTCCCCTTACACTACAGTAGCCACAGCCTGCTAAAGAACGCAGATCGATTGGGTTGTATAGGTTGCAGTCCTGGTATAAAGGCAAGAAATTGGGGGGGGGGAAGAAAAATGAACTTCAACCGGAAGTTCCGATGAAAAAAAAAAAAAAAATTAGAAGTCAGCAGCTACAAGCTGCTGACTTTTAATATTAGGACACTTTCCTGTCCAGGGCGCCCCCGATGTCCTCACCCGAAGCCGATCTTTCCCTCGGCTCCCGGGTGCAGGTGCCGGCATCTTTAGTAAGGGAATTGGGAAGTGAAGCCTTGCGGCTTCACAGCCTGGTTCCCTACTGCGCATGCGCGAATCGTGCTGCGAGTCCTCACTGGTCCCTGCCATCTTCTGGGACCTGTGCATCTCCCAGAAGACAGCGAGGGGAATGGAGGAGGGGCCAGACATAGTGTAGATCACCACAGAATCTGCAGCGATCTATCGCCGGAAGTGGGGGCAAATACCTGTATTAGACAGGTATCTGCTCCCCCCTCCCCCCCTGAAAGGTGCCAAAATGTGACACCGGAGGGGGAGGAACCAGAAATTCCATTTTTGGATGGAACTTTAACAAACTATCACTGTACATATTGTACAAGTTCAGTTAAGCAAAATGAAGGACTGTATGAAAATTGTACATGTCACTGCGAAATATCCTACTTGAGCATTAGAAGAACCTTCCTACAACCAATATGGATATATGAACCAAAGTAATTAAAATAACATACAACCAGTAGAAAGGAATGTAATATTTCTGGAGTAACCCGTACATTTTACAGTTTAACTGTCATAAAAGCTTACCTGTTTAGAAAGGCATTTCCAAAACTATTTAGTTTTCTAAAGGGCTTTTTTGGGTCGACAACCAACGCATTTCCTGGAATGCTTCCTTCTTTTTCACCGTACATGACAGCAATGAATGAATCCGTTGTGGGCTCTGGTCCAATTCGCATTCCTGGAAAATCTTGTTCTAGTAAGTATCTGTAAATAAGGAAAACACAAAATTACATCTTATTCAATACCGATACAGAAACATTTTATTAACAATTCTTTAGAAAAAAAAGTGTTTTGTAAGGAAGTCATGTTACATGTCATATTTGAAACAAAACTAAATGGGAAAAGGGGTCATAAAACTCAAAAATATCTTCTTAAATCCATTGCAGATCCACGGAAGGTGAAAATTCAGTTTTCATGCAATAATGGTAAAATGTCACGTTGGCTGCAAGAGACAAAGAATTCTAACTGGAGCTTCATAATTGACTTAGCACTGTGACATGCGAGAATTAAGACAATCATTCCTGTGTAAGTGTCAAATGAAAAACCTACAAATGGCTGTAATTATTTGCTTTTCTTGACTAAATGGAACTGTAATAACCACAGGGAAGATAGGAGCGCTGCTGGGGATGGACAGAATAAATCACATTTTGTGCTTAGCCCAGCAAGTGCAAAGCACAGATTTTCCCAGAGAGCGATATGGGGTCTGCCATTGCCGACCTCCTTTTAAAAATGCTAGTTGTCCAGTTATAATATCTGACCCACTGGCTTCAGCACATTCTGAGTAACCTGGAGCAATAAAGTATACCGTAAGTCCTTATCTGTATACTTGTTCTGAGTCCATCACTTAAAGTATGGAAGCAAGAGGTCAGTAGGACATTCAAGTCTGTAAGGTTCTTTTATGAAGGTTTACTTTAAGATATCCCTATAAAATATGAAGATTATTAGGACAAGACACACAGGTGATGGTCTTGTCTTTGTATCTCGATAGCTATAAAAACTGCAGAACTGGCTCTAAAACCAGCAATTCCAAGATGGACTGGGTGATGGGAATCTCTAGCAAGGTCCAAAAACTGACTAAGGACCTTGGATGCAGGACCAAGGTAAGATCTTCGTAGTAATCTCACCATCTCAGTGCTCATCTGTCAGGACAAGTTGCAGAAAAACAAAAATTTTTTTTTTTTTTTTTTTTTAAACTTCTTAAAAGAAGTAACAATGGCCAAACACTAAGCAACTTTTGCAAGCGAGCAGCCCTTATGATAAATTGGTAGTGTGAACACATAAAAAGTATGTTTTTTTTGTTGTTGTAGTTTTTTTTTTTTTAGGACTTTTCACATGGTTTTCAGTGTAGGCAGATATCAGATCTTAAAGTGATAAAAAAAAAAAAATAAATTAATATATATATTATAATTCCTTTACTAACAAACATCTCTATACTTTTCAGCTCTCTGTAATAGGACCTCTTTTCTCAAGTACCTCTTCTGTCCATTGTTGTTAAGCTGGGGGAGGGGAGTGTTGGACTAACAGATTTAGATACTCCAACAAACTCTTTTTAGGCAGTTACAGCAAACTTTTTTTTTTTTTTTTTACCTTTTGGCATAAAAGGTTTTGCATAAACAAAAGCTGATCATAGTAAGCATCACATCAGTGGCAAATGCTTTGTCTCATCCCATTTTTGCTTTTGGGTTTAATACGGCTTTAAAGCCTTAGTGAAGTAGGAGTACTTTTTTTTTTTTAATTTTTACTAAAATCCATCTATCTATCCATCTATATATAATATAATAATCAGCACAAGGGGCATGACTTCTTTTCATTCAGCGTGTTCATTGTTCTGCTAACTCCTCATTTAGTAGAAATTCTCCTCCGACCACTTCTGACCCCACCCCTACATAATCTTCCAGTACAGTGATTTTTAATAGGGACCTGTACAATATTATCTATGAATGACAAACGATCTCTGAACACAGGAGGGAGGCCATTCATT